>NC_056748.1:484363174-484403174 GCF_019279795.1 Protopterus annectens
GGTGGATATGTACAGTATATCATTATTTACGGACATCATTCCTAATATGAAACCAGTGATATATCAGACTGCCAGACATGTTATGTATAGGAGGCCTAATATTTGAGGACAAAACCTGGACATTTTGTTGTAGTCTGTACAGTAGTGAGGTCTGTATACCTATGGTGATTGTTGACAGAGGGTCAGTATTGTGTAGCAGTGTACTGTGAATATGTTATTTGGCTTGTGTACAAACTGGGGTAGATGTCAGTGTTCTTGGTCCTGTTCTGTCTGATGTTGCATGCTGCTCCGGTTTCTGGTACCCTGTCAGCTTATGTGTTTGTAGGGCTAGACTGAGACATGTCCCATACCACAATCAGGCATCAGACTACACTGTGAATTGGGCCAGTATATGTAGGGTTAGTGTGTGAGTGGCAAACATGATGATGGGTTTTGTTCACACAGTCCATATACCGTACTATTAATTAGGCTTACCATTATGTGACTGTGAGTGTGTTGAGATTGGTTGTGGGTATGCACTTTCACACTGGTGTCTGTTACTCCATGCTGTTACATGCCTGTAGTGCCTGCTATATTTGCAATTACATGTGTATTCCCCATAGGAAAATTGGGTTAGTGTTGTGGCAGTCTGCCTGTAGTTTAGACAGTGCTTGGTGACATGCCTAGCAGCTCAGTATATTTACCCTAGTGTGATGTTATGTCCAGATATTTGTCAGATGTACTGTTGCCTGGCCACCATACATGTTGTGTATTTCTGACAAAGCAGTGGGATACTGTGAAGATGTATGTCACTAACTAGTGGGAAGTATGTGGTCTCGGGACCTCTGCTCCCCCAGTTAATATATGTTAGGACAGACAGGAGGGTGTGACTGCATCAACTGTGTGAGTTTATCTACTCCAGTATTTGTGATATATATCCCCATTTTCATGGCTTTAAACATCCCCTTTCTCAGGCTTGGTCCTCATTTCTTGCACTAAGGAGTTATGTGTATACCTCTCGACTGACTAGATTGTTTCAGAATGTCCACGTTTATTGCTCATATTTCTGCTGTATTCCACAGAATCATTACTGTGATTTGTGTGATACTTCACTATGATGATTTTATTTTTTTTTCCAATAAATTTTGTATTGATTTTGTACACAAGAACAAACAATGCACACAATATACTAACTAGCAATGAATAGCTAAGTACAGGTTACCAACTATAAATGTAAATAAAACATGACACTACCATCACTGAAACTAATACTTGTATATAATATCTACAAAGTGCTACTATTACCCATCAAGTAAACTAAAAGGAACTTTAGCAACAAAAAGGAACACAGAACAATAAATATAATTTAAGTTATTGTGTAGGATGTATATAATAATTGTGTAACGGACTGTGTTCTAATGTGGGCCATACTGTAAGCTAAATCATGTGCTTGGATCATTACTTCCCGCATTCAACTAATCTTCAAGAATGTGGTCAAAAATAAGTTTCCTAAATTTCTGAAAATAGGCTCGTTTATTTATATTTTTAATAATAAGTCTTTGAGATGATATAAATTTGATCGCCATGCACCTAAAACCATTCCACGTAAGTTTTGTACGATCTAACCAATTTTTAGTAACATATAATTTGATGAGAGAACAAAGAGTGATTAGTATATGAAATTTCAATTTGGAAAATTTAAGATCAGTGATATGAAGAACAGCAAGCTCCCAGGATAGGGTTGATTTTTGATACTCCATGTTTTCCAGACAAACCTTTAAAGAACACCAAAGTTTATGTGTATGTTTACAAAACCATAAAATATGAAGGATGTCAGCCTGGGGAAAGACACAGCATGTGTAGGAAGCTGAAACCTTAGAATAAAACTTATTTAGGGATAAGGGAGTATACTAGGCATTATTATTAATCATTAATTGTGTATACATCAGCTTCTTAAAAGGAGAAAACTTGGTCAATTCAATCGCTTTAAGTTTCTGTTCTTCTGTAAGGACTCTTCCTTGCAGGTCCCAATACTTAGAGTATAACAGTACTGATTTGAGTACAGTGGAGCTAATCATTTTATAGGTATTTGATAACATTCTTTTTTTTTGCAAGATAAACTCTCCATAAATTGTGTTAATCTGGTTAAATTTGTGTTATTAATAGTTATATCTCTAGTTAAGATTGCTAGGATCTCTCTGATCTGTCTGAGTACAATAGTATATTTATTGTTCACATTAAGGCAAGACGTACCTCTTGCAATTGTTTCCCCCTATCTCTATGAATATCCCACACCGTACAATCTTTAATTAATGGATAGTTTTTAAGATCCAAAATTTTGTTATTAATTCTGATGTTAGGGTTAATGTGGATAGGTTGAAGAAGAGGTAAACCCTGTCCAGATTGAGAGATTTTATGAAATTCTGAAAAAAATTTAATTTTCATTTTTATACTATTATTTAACTTAAAGTGACTACACTTCATCAAGGTTATAAAGGTGAGGGTCTTTGGGTTTATGTTATTACTAATCACACGGTGGTACCACATTTTAGCCCATACTGGGGTCTAACTGTTCTCCATAGGGCAAAATCTCGAAATTGAAATAATTCTGTTAGCACAAGTAATCTTATAGTATAACTGAAAATCTGGTAGATTTAGCCCCCCTTTGCATTTGGGGTATGTCTGCCTTGCATAACTTATTCTTACTGATTTGAGGAACCAAACACATTTGGCTAGCTTTTTATTAATTTTACGGAAGAAGTTGGTTGGGATATCATAGTTTGATGCATTAAAGTGATATAGCAATTTAGGTAGTATGTTCAATCTAATATTGTTGTTTTTGACATTATAGAGAGCTTTAGCTGTTGCCATCTCTGTAGATCCTGCGAAATGTTGGCCCATGCTTTAAGAAAGTTATTCTGGTACATGGATAGGTGATTATGTTCAAAGAGAACTCCTAGATATTTGAAGGAGTATTCAGTTTTGTGTGGAGAATCTAGAAAGTAATTTTCTTTATGGTGCAAAGGGTTTGTAGGACATATGTGAGATTTCTTATAATTCACTTTATAGTTGGAAAATCTCTAGAATCTATTTGTTGATAGGTTCATAGGTTCATACTAGGCTATCTGCCCTAGGGCATTTATAAGCCTAGCCAGAATGTGTTTGGCTTTCGCCACCCATTTTAAATTTATTTTGCTATGCCCTTTTTCGAGGTTAGTATACTGTGCCTCTGTCTAACAGTGACACAGAAGTGATACCTGGGGTAAACCTATGATCTCCCATCCACTCATCAAGATTCCTCTTGAAGAGAGTCAATGAGGGACTCTGCCTAACCTGGACTGGGATTTTATTCCAGAGTGAAGGGAGCCTCTGGGTTATGAATCTGTCCCTCCAGCATGTCCTATTTATTTCAGTGCTGAGGTTCAAGTCTCTCGAGCGCGTAGCTCGATGGGATTTGGATTTTCTGAGGTGCAGTATGTCCATTAATTCCGGGTTGGACATGGCTTTATACGTCAGGTACAGATTGCCTTTGAACAGGCAGTATGCCACTGAGTAGAGCTGTAGTTTCTTTAACCGGGCAGCATATGGCATCTGTTTGAGCCCTTTGATCCTCTTGGTGAGGTACTTTTGGGGTCTTTCCAGTTGCTGCAGGTGTCTGGTAAGGTACATCCCAAAAGGGGCATTGTACTCAATTATGGGCCTGATGAGGGATGAGTAAAGAGGCACGATGACCTCCCCTGATCTAGATGTGAATCCCTTCCTGATTAGGTGGGCTATATAAAATGTTTTTCTAACCACTTTGGCCACGTGGTTGTCAAATGAGAGATTGCTATCAACTTGGGTCCCCAGGTCCCTAATTACTTCTTCTGTACTTAATGGATTACCACCTATGTGGTAATTTGTGGGCACTGTTTTTGCCAAAGGGGATGACTATACACTTTTGGCATTTAGCTTGAGGCCATGGCTCTGGCACCAGTTGTCTGTTTCTATGAGGCCCTTTTGGAGGATGCTTGTGTCGGCTGGAGAGTCGATTATGGTGCCCAGTTTGCAGTCATCTGCGAACTTGGTCAGCCACAGTCCTTCCGTGTTGGCCTGTACCTCCAAGAAATATATACCGAACAAGAGAGGTCCCAGGACTGAGCCTTGTGGGACACCACTTGTAACTGGTTTGGAGTCTGACATGGCTCCAGCAATTCTAACCATGTGGGTTCTGTCCTTGAGCCAGTTTGCAATCCATCTAGTGACATAGGGGTTTATATTTAAGCTGGTGAGCTTATCTATAATGCCCGAGTGGGGTATTGTATCGAAGGCTTTGCGAGGTCCAGGTAGGCTGTGTGGACCACCTTCCCCTCGTCAATGGCCTTGGTGACTGTTTCAAAGAAATCAACCAGGTTTAAGAGGCAGGGTCTGCCCTTAACAAAGCCGAACTGGGTAGGATCCAGTGTCTGTAGGTCCCCAATATCTTTATTTATGAGGTCCATGATGATCCTTTCCATAGCTTTGCAGACCAAGCTAGTCAGGCTTATGGGGCGATAGTTTCCAGGATCTGTTGAGGCACCACCTTTATGGAGAGGGACCACTGTTGCTGTACACCACTCTTTGGGCACATATCCTGTAGTAAGGCTGAGATTGAACAGTAGTTTTATGTTTAGGTTTAGCTGTTCTTGGAGTTCATGTAGGACGCAGCCTGGGACACCGTCTGGTCCCATTGATGCTGTGTTTTTTGCTTTGGAGAGGGCGGCTCTTACCTGAGCATCTGAGATGTCAGGGGGCCAACACTCTGCTGGGATAGATATTTGCCCTTTTGGTGGGGAGGGAGGAGTTTCGCTGAACCTGTCAGCTAGGATGTTGGCAATGTCTGTGGGTTCAGTGTATTTTTGTCATTTTGGACTAATTCTGAGCATATCTGGGAATTACCACCCAGGTTCCTAACATAACTAAAGAAAGCCTTGTGATTATCCTTAGTGTCCTGTGCAATTTTTCTCTCGAAGCTGGCCTTAGGCGATTTTATGAGTGCCCGTAGTTTTGCTAATACTGATCAGTGATGCCTTCCCTTTTGGGATTTTGCTCTATCATTTAGTAGCTTCCTCCTTCTATTGTATAGTTTGTTTATGGCTGGGGTCCACCAGACAGGATGTCTGCCTTTGGAGGATTGGGTCTTGGTTTTATTTGGGATCGCATGATCCATGCATTCCTGAAGGTGTTCATAGAATGCGTTTATAAAGGATTCTGCAGTCTGGGCCGTATTTTCCACAGCCCGGGGGCTTTGAAGGATTCCACCTCAGTTTTGAGGAGTGTGAAATTTGCTTTAGAGAAGTTTTTTACTGTGGTTTTCTGGGCAGGGGGTGGGGCCGGATGTGAATATCCAGTGAGATTAGTTTATGGTCTGATCTTACCAGTGAGGGATACACTTCTGGTCTGGAGCATAGAGTCCCCATGTTGGTGATGATCAGGTCCAGTATGTTTTCCCCTCTTGTGGGAGTGGTAACAAGTTGTTCCATAGCATTTGAGTTTATAAATTCTAGGAACCTTTGGGCTGGGGTGTTGGAGCTAGAGTAATGCTCCCAGTCTATGTTTGGGTAGTTGAAGTCGCCCAATATAATGGTGTTTAGAGAGACCTTCATATTTTCCAGTGTTCTCAGAAAGGCCGAGTGGGGTTCCTGGGTTTGGGAGGGTGGTCTGTAGCAGGCTATAAACTGGAAGGCAGTTTTACCCACTGTTAGTTGCACATGGATAGTCTCTGATGCTTCGTGCTTTGCCACCAACCTGGAGGTGTGGGTATCTTTGATGAATATCGATACGCCCCCTCCTTTTGTGGTTCGGTCCAAGTTTTGGGGCCGAAAAGCATGGTATGAGGTATAACCTGGTAGTGCTGGGGTGCTCTCGGGAGCCCTGAACCAGGTTTCTGTTACTGCACAGATATCGATGTTCTCCATGCTAAGGAGAGTTTCGAGTGCATGCATCTTGAGGTTTAGACTTCTGGCATTGAGTAGCATTACTCTTAGTTTCTTATCCCTTGTGATACCTATGGAGGTGGGTTTGTCTTTTGAACCTTGCCTAAAAAGGCACTATGGGGGTAGCAAGAGCCTTTGCCAATATCCGAAAGCCCAGGGGTGACAGGTGCACGCCATCCCTAGCGAAGCATCGTGGCTTGTCGAGCATATCATCCCAAGCTGACAGGCATTGGATCCCCTTTGAATGACACCAGTACTTAAGCCAATTGTTGAAATTGATCATCTTGTCTTCATATTGTGGCATCATTCTTGGTGAGGGTAAGATGCTACTCAAGGTCAGGGTCATACCGGCCTGGGCTACATGCTCAGAGAGCTTCTTTATGTCTCTTTTCATGTAGTCCAGGGAGGTACATCTCAGGTCATTCACACCAGCATGGACAATGACTGAGTCATATTTGTACTTGCCTTGGAGTGACCTGAGTGCTTGTGTTATGTGGCGGATCCTAGCACCCGACAGGCTGCTCACCATGACCCTCTCCTTGTTCAGCCTGGTGAGCGGGACGTCAGTATGCCTGACGATAGAGTCACCTATTACAAGTGTATCAGGTGTGTTGTTTAGTCTTAAGGGCTGTGACTGTTTGGCACACTGGCTTTGTGAGATATGTGTTGCACGTGTTTTGTTATGGGGTAGCGGTTGCTTGGGTGTCTGCTTTGGAGGTCTCTGCTGCTTAGGCAGATCTTTATTTAGAGCCTACGAGTATGTTTTTGTGTGATTATGTGTTTGGTTTGCTGTCGTGGTAGGTCTATTTGAGACTGGAATTGTAGTGAGTGTGGTTTCCTTCTCCTCCTGACTGGTTATGCCAGTACTGAGTTGAGAGAGCTTAGCCTCCAGTTTGGCTATATGGTTGCATCTCTCACATGTGTTGGAATTTGTTGGGAGGAGGAGAGGGTTGTCTGTGTACATGAGGCAGTTGTAACATTGTGTCAAGATTCCCAGATTCACCAGCTGGACCGGAGAGGAGATTGACAACTGATCTTTGGACATGCTAGAATAATATTGGGAATTCCTTAATAATTGAAAACAAGGGCCAGTGGGGAGTGAGGGTGTAGTGCTTTTAATGTTTAGTGCTGACTTATATAATTGCTTAAGCGAGCAAGTGCCAGGTAACTTAAGTGCAATGTGTTACAGGTAACTTAAATGCAAAAATGACAAACAGTAACTTTCTTTCAAGTGAAACAAGGAAATAAGTACAGTAAGCAATGCAGATATCACTAGTGATCCACAGAAGCGCTGAGAAGCCGCGTATTAGGTGGAATTAGCGTTCCAGGGAAATAACAAGCAAACAAACAACAAGCATATAAACAAAGCTAGATTCAGCAGGCCTGGATCTAGTCTATGCTACAACAAACAAGGTGTACCAATTTCAGTAAGATACAGTTCAAATATTCAGGCACTATAAACCTTTAACCAGAAATTCCCAGCTCAGAAGGGCAGAGTCCAGCCTCTTCTCCCACAAGAGTGCAGACCACGAACCTTCTTAATGTAAAATAACTGGCCTGAAGCCCAAGTGCTTAAACCAGAACTAATACACTTTAAGAATAACAGACACTGGGCTCTCAATCAGCAGTTCCCAACTTAGAAGGATGAAAGCTACCTGTCCTGCCACCACAGTGCATGCCACAAACCTTCCTAATGTAAAACAACTGGTCTGAAGCCCAAGTGCTTAATCCAAAAGACTTAGAATGATAGCTACACTTTAATCAAGTTACTACCAAGCAGTAATAAATACAATTGAATACTTTAGAGAATGCCTGGATTAGTGCTCAAGTTACACAAACAAAGCTAGATCCAGGAGGCCCGAATCCAGTCTATGCCACAGCAAACAAGGGACCAACTTCAGTAAGAAGCAGTTCAGATATGCATGCACTATAAGCCTTTAACCAGAAATTCCCAGCTCAGAAGGGCAGAGTCCAGCCTCTCCTCCCACAAGAGTGCAGACCACAAACCCTCTTAATGTAAAATAACTGGCCTGAAAGCCCAAGTGCTTAAACCAGAATTAATACACTTTTAGAATAACAGACACTGAGCCCTCAATCAGCAGTTCCCAACCTAGAAGGATGTAAGCTACCTGTTCTGCCACTACAGTGCAGACTACAAACCCCCTCAGTGCAAAACAACTGGTCCGAAGCCCAAGTGTTTAAACCAAAAGGCTTAGAATGAGTTACACCAAGCAGTAATAAATACAATTGAGTACTTTTAAGATGATGCAAAAGTAAAATAAAGTAGGTAGAAACACAAGTACAGTAAAAGCAGATGAAATTTTTTTTTTTTCTGAACAAGTGCTGAGATCAAAGAAACAGATTTGAGTGCTGAAACTAGAAAACTGGCAAGTTATACGAAAAAAAAAAAACTAAGCTAGAAGGCTTCCCTCCAACACAGAAGGGCTTGGGGGCTCAGAAGCCTACAAATAGTCTATACCACTTAACAGGAAAGGCAGGAAACAAGCTTACATTTTTTTTTCTGTTTCCCAGATGCTCTCTTTGTACACAGTAGGAGTGCCTGAAATCAGAATATGATCTCACTGCACTCAGTTGAGTGAACAAATGAGATGGGCCCAGAAGGAGTATCCAAACACAAATTTACAAGAGGCGGCCAGTTTCAAGGCCACTAAGATTAACACCAAAACAAAAACAGGGAGAGTGGGTGGGACTAACTGAAGAGCAGAGTGAAAACTTCCAGTTCAGTTAATATTCCTGCAACACACAGTTAAAATCAATTTAAATACTGTATTTTTTGAAAAAAAAAGTGCAGATAAAGGTACTTAAATTCTCTTATACGTCCAGTTGAATACAGCAAGTTCTTAGCTGGCCAAAGCTGAGGTTTTTAAGCAGAAAATATTTCACACTGTACCACTTAAATAGGCAAGGACAGGAAATCAAAGAATGTGGCTACCCCCACACCTGTAATTACTAGCAAATAACAAAATTCAGCAAACACTGACTAACTTTCAGTTCAGTTAATATTCCTGCAACACACAGTTAAAATCAATTTAAATACTGTATTTTTTGAAAAAAAGTGCAGATAAAGGTACTTAAATTCCTTATACTTCCAGTTGAATACAGCAAGTTCTTAGCCGGCCAAAGCTGAGGTTTTAAGCAGAAAATATTTCACACTGTACCACTTAAATAGGCAAGGACAGGAAATCAAAGAATGTGGCTACCCCCACACCTGTAATTACTAGCAAATAACAAAATTCAGCAAACACTGACTAACTTCCAGTTCAGTTAATATTCCTGCAACACACAGTTAAAATCAATTTAAATACTGTATTTTTTGAAAAAAAAGTGCAGATAAAGGTACTTAAATTCTCTTATACATCCAGTTGAATACAGCAAGTTCTTAGCTGGCCAAAGCTGAGGTTTTTAAGCAGAAAATATTTCACACTGTACCACTTAAATAGGCAAGGACAGGAAATCAAAGAATGTGGCTACCCCCACACCTGTAATTACTAGCAAATAACAAAATTCAGCAAACACTGACTAACTTCCAGTTCAGTTAATATTCCTGCAACACACAGTTAAAATCAATTTAAATACTGTATTTTTTGAAAAAAAAGTGCAGATAAAGGTACTTAAATTCTCTTATACATCCAGTTGAATACAGCAAGTTCTTAGCCGGCCAAAGCTTTTTCGGATCTGTGTTGGGACATTCAAAGTAGATAATTAAGTCATCTGCAAAAGCAGAAAGGGCTAGTCTAGTGTTTAAGACTTTAGGAATAGAATGGTAAGTGTTTTGTAAAATGTGTAGAAAGAGGGGCTCAATATATAAATTAAAAAGGTGGGGGGAGAGAGAGGGCATCCCTGTCACGTTCCATTAGATAATTTTATGTGATCTGATAATAATTTGTTGATGTAGAGAAATGTACATGAGTTCTTGTATAAGGTTTTAATCTGATTAATAAACCCTTTGGGTATGTTAAACTGAGACATGGCTGAGAATAGGAAGTTCCAGTTTACTCTGTCAAAAGCTTTGTTAGCATCCAGAATCAATGCGTATCTCGGATTTCTGTCAAATTTAGTAAGTTGTATTATGGTGTCCAGAGTAAGTGTGTTATCCCATGTATGTCTATTACATGGGAAACCCGATTGTTTCGGAGATATTATGAGGGGTATGACTTTTTTAAGCCTTTCTGCTAGTAGTAACGATAAATTTTTTATGTCTATATTGATCAATGAGCTCAGCCTATAGTTTTGTGGATTTGATTTGTCTAGGTTATTTTTTGGAATCAAAATTGTCTTCGAGTTATTTAGGTAAAGGTCAGTTATCCCTTTAAGTTCAATATATTTGTACACCTTTAATAGAATAGATGCCAGTTTTTGCTGGAGGTTTTATAGAATTCAGAAGTGAACCCATCCGGACCCGGAGCTTTACCTAATTTTAATTTTTGAATGGTTTCATTTATTTCATGTTTATTGAGTGGGGCCTCAAGGATAGCTGACTATTTATCATTTAATTTGGGGAAAGTGATATTATTGAAGAAATCCTCTATCTCAGAATTAGATATTTGTTGTAGTTCTTCTGCTCCATAAATCTCTGTATATAGTTGCTGGAATATTTTTATAATTTGTGAATCTGTATTATAGATTTTGTCCTGTTATAGAAGCATTGATATCCCAGGAGCTTCTTGTTTGTTTTGTATTATTCTTGCTAAAGTTTTGGAAGGAATCTGACACCACTCATAATGTTTGGCAATAGACCTTTGTTCTTGGAGTGAATAATTAAACTGATGTAGCTTAAATAGTTCTTTTTGCATTTTGTTGATTAAGTTTTCTAGACTGGAATTTTGGTTTTGTTCATATCTCTTCTCTAGGTCTTTAAGATTATTCATTAGTACCTTCTCCTTTTGTTTTCCCGTTTTTTTTTAAAGTAGGAAGCTTTCTGGATTAGCAACCCTCTAAGTCTCGTTTTACATGCCGCCCATTGAATGTCATATGGGATATTGATGGATTCTATATTTTCTTCAAGCTCAGTTAATATATCTGTGATTTCTTGAATAATTTCAGTTTTAAAAAGTAAATTATTATTTAGATACCAGTTATAGCTATTATTTTTGCTTATTAAATTAACCGGCCAGTATAATTTCAAAGTGATTTTTGAGTGATCTGACAGATATCTAGGTTGAGTTGAGAATTTTATTTTTCTTTTGGTCAGGGATTCAGAGATAAGGAAGAAATCTATTCTAGACCATGAATTATGGCATTTAGAGTAGTAGGTATATATACTTTTGTCGCATTCAACTGCAAAAGATATGGGGTCAATGAGGGAGAAATCTGACATGAGTTCTATTAAGGCCACCAAGGGTTGAGAATTAGAGTGATTTAAGATACTGGTGTGATAGAGATTCAGGTCAATAACTGCATTCCAGTCACCTCCTATTATATGGTAATGGTAAGGGTATTTACTCAACAAATTATGAATCTCGGCAATGAAACTTTGTTGCCTTGAACAAGGGCTGTATATATTTAAGAAGAGAGTAGGTTTATCCTTCAGGGGACTTGGGGCAGTGAAAAGGCACCATCTATCCTTAGAATCAGACTTGTACTCTATAATTGCCTCTTAAAAGGACTCTTTAATTATGATAGCCATCCCTCTAGAGTTAGAACTGTCCCCAGCTGCACTAATAGCTTTTATCCATTTTCTGTTATCCTCCCCTTTCCAGTCCTCTCCAAACAAGTGTATCTCTTGTGTAAAGCATGTATTCACTTCATATTTACAAACTAAATACAACAGAAGTTTTGTCTTATTTTTATCCTGTAATCCTCTCACATTCCACAAATCTGTCATCCACATCCATTACCTTTAATTTCTACTTTAGATATTGGCAGTTTTATTCTGAAGTGATCCTTTGGGTCGTAGGCCCCTTGGTTCTTATTAACTGGAACATTATATATATTTCCTACTATAGTAGCACTAGGCTCTTTCAACCCTAACCCTGTGCCTACCCACCTACTCTCCCTATCTGAAAGAGCTTGAAGTAAAAGGTTTACAATTTTAGCCAAAAATATGTATTTCCTTATCGAAAAGTAGGTGTAACCTCTGAACATTAGAATATAAAACCATTTGTCCCGGTCCCCTTCAATAACACACATCACACCAAATGACATTTGATGACCTTTATTAGATTTCCATAACATAGCTTTGATCACCAACTTTATATTAATTACAACTATTTGTGATATAATTGATACTAGAATACAGCATAACATTCTTGTAATGTTAATCAGGGCAGCGTACCTACTCACCCTGCTCCAGTAAGCAGCGTCCATACTTCTACTCACTTTACCTATGTAGCAGTGTCCCAACTCACTTCATACACCATCCATTGAATTACCATCCACCAATAAACACCATCCTTACCTCAGCTTGCTTATCTATTTAGCAAGCTTCCTCCAAATACTCATTTCCTTTCTCCAGATCCTTGAAATTAACATCCAGACATCAGAGTGGGAACAGAAGAGGGCAAGCCTGTCTCTCTTCTCCGCTTCCCCCACTGATAAAATAACCCTAAACTCCACTAATGAAAAGAGGGAGGGTGGGTGTGTAGCAATTTCACGCCAAAATGTGACTGCTTAACCCAACTACACTAGACTAAACCTCTTAAGCCCCTCCCCATCATTATCTCACTTCCTCCCAACCATCCCTGCCTCCACTTAACCCTTTCACCTCCCCAACCCACTTATTTCCCCTTAATATTAACCTACCCCCCCACATGAAGATGTCCCGGGACAACTTAGTTTGTGCCAAACTTCATTTGTCCCGGTCCCCTTCAATAACACACATCACACCAAATGACATTTGACGACCTTTATTAGATTTCCATAACATAGCTTTGATCACCAACTTTATTAATTACTATTCATGATATAATCGATACTAGAATACAGCATAACATCCTTGTAATGTTAATCAGGGCAGCGTACCTACTCACCTTGACCCAGTAAGCAGCATCCATACTTCTACTCACTTTACTTATGAAGCAGCATCCCATCTCACGTCATACACCATTCATTGTAATGTTAATCAGGGCAGCATACCTACTCACCCTGCCCAACAAGCAGGGTCCATACCTCTGCTCCCTTACTTTGCCTATGAAGCAGCATCCCAACTCACTTCATACACCATCCATTGAATTATCATCCACCAATAAACACCATCCTTACATCAGCTTGCTTATCTATTCAGCAAGCTTCCTCCAACTACTCATTTCCTTTCCCCAGATCCTTGAAATGAACATCCAGACATCAGAGGGGGAACAGAAGAGGGCAAGCCTATCCCTCTTCTCCGCCAACCAGCCTGACCAGGCTGTTCCGCCTCCCTTCTACCCAAAATTGTTCAATACACTTCCCACAAAGGGAAGGGTCAAGCCACACATCATTTGGTGTATAATAATTACCTGGACATTACCAGCCCTTGGCAATTACCTAATGCTTACCAAAGCCTCACCTGCCACTGGAGCAAGAATACTCAACCCCAATCACCAACACCACCAGACCCCTAGCAAGGAAGACCCCAGCTAACAATACAATGTGAAATTCAATTTTGATACTCTCCAACAATTTCAAGCAAACAAGACATTACCTTGTGAGTACATATTCAGCTGCACTGCTGGAAAACCAAACTTTTCATCCCCTCCATCAGCTGCCACATTCCTCAGCCTTCAATCTTGCCTGTCGAGTCCACGTTCCTTTCGCCCATCACGTAAAATCCACTCTACACATCCCATCTGGCACCTCAGTGATCTATAAAGAAAAGGACAAAATTAAATCCTCTAATATGTAGAGAAGGCTCCACCTTATACCCACCTATTCCAAATTATAGCCACAGCATTCCAAGACTGCATCTGCAAGAAAGAAAAAGACAGGTAAATCATCCAAAATACATAACCATATTCCAAGACATCTTCAAGGACATCCTATCCTGCCAACCCAGGAAGGAATGTACCACCGCCACTCACATCTATGGCAAAGCAGCCATAACTGAAACTATGCTTCCTATGACCCTATCAAATACCCAAGATAAATTTAACCATCAGTCGAGTATGTTAAAACTAACCCCCCCATAAAGGGACTTATCAGTATCCACAACATGGGTAACATTGCGATTCCAGAACACATCAGTTAGCGCCCTAAATATTGGCTAATAGCTTTTATTGTTCACAAAATATACACATTTTAAAATTTTATACTGTTTGTTTAATTTGCAGAAATACAAGCTGTGTATAGGCTGTTAGAGGTGTGACATTCCACACCACATTGGTGTTAGTGAGGTAGGGCAGCACTGAACCACTCACCATTATATTAAACACCAGTGTTAAATCTCCTAATGTGTAACACCCACACCTAAGCAACCAACCCTTTAGTTTATCAATGTCAACTCCCCTCCCTCTTTCCAGTTACCACTTCCTTGCTTTACCTTGCTTCCTTTTTATCATAACTGTCTAATCCCAGCAGAATTATCCTTGTACCCATCTGCCTAATCACAAACCAGCAGGTGTATTAGTATGAATAAGACTGCTTCAGCAAACTGCATTTGTACATACTATCCTGGCCCATTGTAATAATGAAAGCAGAAAGCCAAATGACCAGTTTATTTCAAGTTCAACAGCCAAACAAAATATAAAAAATTTCATAAACACGCACGCCCGAAACAAGTACCGTGCAGTAGGAAGACTCTGACACTCTGCATCCTGCTGTGTGAGAACCCAAACTACAACATCATTCAAAGCCACAGCATACCTTCCTTCGACACTTGATCTACCCACCACCAAGGAAAGTCAGCAAAATACCCACCACCAAGGAAATTCAGCAAAAAATATATATATATATATATATATATATATATATATATACCAGATAAGATTTCACTATCTGTATCACGACAGTCTGCAAAATGTGCATGTTTAAGTAGTACACACACAAATTCAAACATTACCCAGCTTGACCTTATTAGCAGCTCCAACTGGAATTATGGCATGAAACAGATATCAAGCTTAGTCATAATAGTAAAAGAGATGAAAAATGCATGATTAATCTCTATGTGATATCAGTTAGACCATTATACCATATAATTATTTCTATTAGTACACTGTAGGTCAACTTAGAAATTTAGAATCTGTTCAGAGGAAATTTATGAAAAAATACTACATAACTTGAGTTACATGAACATATGTAAGAGGCTTTGATGTTTTGGTGAAACAAAATTCACGCTAATTATTAACACATCTGGCATGTGCAAAAAGGAACCATTCAGCTGGACATCCCATAGCCCGTGAAACCTTTCATGGCTGTTGTTCAGCACAAGTTCACTACCATAGGAAAGAAATAAACATCCTCAAATGTGGCCCAAGCAACCTGAAAACAAGGACCAGCCCAAAACAATAAACTACAAAGCAAAATGAAAGGCTGGCCAAGCCTTGAGTTATATAACAAAAAAAAAAAAAAAAACATGTTCCAAACAAACTCAGCAGACATGGGAGGTGCAACTATAAAATAAAGTGAATACTCCCCTAAATAAATGTTACAAGATGAGCAGCTGCACAAGGTACACGTCACGAACCTTCAGTCCTGATTGTTAATCCCCTCCTACCCCTCGCCCATGGATGGAACTTCACCCAAAGAATCGTATTCATTGCTGTAGTTGCCCTTAGGAGACACAGTCATATGCAAAATTTTTTTAGAATAGATCAAATAGCACCTACCTGCTTCAATGGGGCAGCACAAAAACAATAATTGACGAGTTAAATTGCACATCAAGAAAATCCCATGGCATCCGGACAGGGGTCCAAGCATCTGCACACAAGCAAGTTAGTCCTCTCACCTCCCAGCCCCCCCCCACTTTTTTTTTTTTTAAATATATATAAGTAAAATGGTGGCATCTGACCATGCCCACCCCAGAAGCAACGGTCAACCCTCCAGCTGTCACAACTGGGCAAGCCAGCTGAACTGCAGTGAATCTGCAAATCCCCACTCCAAAACAAACTCCATGCCACAGACAGTAATGGTCCATAGGTTATTATATCCAAGCATACCTCCCAGCCTATCAAGGCACCTCTGTACATAGCCACCAATAAAATTGAGACTCAGGCTAAAAGAAACCAGTGACATGGTGGCTCCACAAATATAGTGCATTGATATAACAGGCTTTGCACTGGCCAAATGAGAGAAACAGGACACGTCACAGAAGAATACTTGTTTGTATTAAGCATAACTCTTTGCTTTAAATGAAGCTGCATTGAGTAGCATGCTCTCCCATGCAAAATCGGCATCCTTCAGTAATGTAGTTTGCACCAATCTCCAATAAAATTGTATTGCATTTAATATGTAAAAAGTCATGCTCTATTCACATGATAAAATTAAAACTCCTTGACTTTAGTAATATTGGAATTAAAGAGTGATCCTTTGTACAACTTCCATTAAATTAACCCTACGCAGGCTTATAAGTGACTTCCTAGTGAGTAAGTCATTAATTAAAACTGAAAAAAAAAGTTCTAAAACTTAAATTAACATGCTTCTGACCTCCACATTGGGTTCCTGTCCCATTTTTGAGATTTGATACTGTGACTTTGAAAACTCTGTGGAATTATTTGTGACAAGGTGGATACTATGTCTGAAAGTGCCTTATCTCATAGAAATAGGGGTGTGTGGGGTTGTCACCTTGCCTCAAATTGGGCAACTTCATCACACTCTTATGTCTTAACTTTAGGACGAGTTTCAGGACTCGCACTCAGTTCTCAAACCTCTGATAGGACACCCTTGTCATTCACATACTACTCAAGAGCGTCTCTTATTTAATATACAAACAATAAAAAGCAATATTTAAACATGTAATTAGCAGCCACATACTCAAGTTTGTATTTGAGTTTTAATAAAACGACTATTACAATAAATATCAATTAGTCATCAATTATATTATTACTTGTTTAGATAAAAGTTCATTTCAAATTAATATGCTATATAAAAAGTTCATTTGTTTGTTATTCATTTGCACCCCCTCATGCAATAAATTTAGCTTTTTTGAATAAAATGCAATAAAATAACTAGTCCAACAAATTTCATGATTTTTATTAAAGTATGCCATTTTTATTCATGAAATGAATTTGTTGTATATAAAATTTTTAAAACTAAAAAAAAAGTGTTTGTTTTTTGTTTAAAAAAAAAAAAAAATTTTGATGTTTTGTTTAAAAAAAAGATTAAATTAATATTCAGTTACGTGTTATAAAAAAATAATTTTAATAAAAGCATGAAGTAGATATTTAAATACTGCTGCATGCTGGTCATTATTGAAATATGTCAATTCATTCATATCTCTGCAGCTTTTAATTTTAACAATGGAGTTAAGGAGATGTGGTCATTTAGTCTAGTATTTCTGGTAAGGGAATAACCTAATACAGTATTCCTTCTTTCTTGTGTAACACTCTTCCCACAAGTTCTCCCCTTAACTTCAAGTGAACCACAAATTCTTTTAAATTCCCTTGCCCCTTCACATTCTTTGTTATTATTGCTTAATGCATTTGTTTCTTTATTTTTAAGAATGTTCGTAAGTGTCCTTATAAATTCTTCTTTAGTCCTTGAAGTCGCAAGTACACATTTCACATTAAATCCAAGGCCGCATAAAATTTCACACAGCTAGATAGGTGATGCCTCTTACTGTGTCAACAATTCCTCATTGCTCCATTTCTTATAATTTCATTCAGCAATATAGTGCTCATCGCCGTTCATCATAAATCGATGAAATCAGCAAAAGAATGAAATCGATAAGTATTATCCAGAGACTCAGTATACCATTATAATGAGGACTACTAGGAACATCCTCTATGATAACCAACAAGATTCTTCGACACCGTAAAGCGCTTAGAAAACGATGTGAATTGGCACCGACTAACAAAAAAAAAAAAAAAACAAATACTGTACATGAATGAGAAATAGAAGAGATTACAATTGAAATTTTGAGGAATGGCTAAATTCGAATGATTGGGGAGAAATGCATGTTGGAAATTATAAAATAATGAAGAATTTCAAATCTTTGACTCTAATATACCACATCTCAGAAATGTGAAACTAAATTAAAAGTGAACCCGACGCTATTCTTCATTCCAATGACGAATGTTTTGTTAAACTTTACTACTCATTTATCATCCACCATTACAATTAAGTTCACATTTCTAATTACTATTATTTATTAAACAATAAACGGCAAACTTTTATATTTTTTTACAAAATAAGCAAGCTTTTGTAATACATTCAAAGGTTTTAAAAAGCAAAATGTAAATCAAAAGCATAATGAATAAAAGAATAAAATAGAGACAAAGGAAATTAAAGCATTTTAAATACTGTATTTTATGTGAGGTTATGAAAATATTTTACGAATTAATTAACAGATCGTAAATAGAATAATAATTGTCTGCATTCTGATGATCTGGATTACGGTTACTGCAACTGTGTAAACTCGCACATATTAATGTTTGCGTGTGGTGGCTCTAGTCGTTTTCTTTCTTCTCCTGATTCCTCATTGAATTTTTCGAGTTACCAGTTCTAGTTTTTGTTGGAGTTATTCACATACTACTGCCAAGTGACGGGAACAATGGACCACCAAACTACATCAAAAGAAAAAACTGTCATCCTCAACGTCCTCAGCTGACACATACTGCGATAGATTATTAAACCTAATTTTCAAGTTTCAAGCATTTCCAGGAAAAGAGTGAGATAACCATCCAACATACAATATCATAACCAACTCTCTCCACCACTCGCGCCACTGTTCCTGCATACCAACATGCATTCCTTGCCACTCATACCCCAAATAAACCCACGGAAAGACCGCCAGTAGCCAAAACCATGCTTCACCATTAAAGCCCGTGAAACTGCCAACCGGAAGACACAGTAGAAAATTCCACATAACCTCAAGCTCACATCCTGCCTTCTATGTGACACCAAGCAGTTTCTGTTGAAAATCAGCACCTCGTGTTTCTGTGTGTGTGCCATGAATGAAGAAAGCGGATAAGTAGCACAAATCACAGGCGATGGAATCGCATTGCCAATTCAAGGCCTCTTCCCCCTTACTTTTTATTTCTTTTGATATATATATATATATATATATATATATATATATATATATATATATATATATATATATATATATATAATTATGTCAAACGAAGCACTGAGTAGACAGAGCATGCGCACCACCCCCCACTGACCCCAGCACCCCAAGCCGCAAAAGCAAACAGGGTACATCGAAGAGGAGCTGATAACATTTGGCCATGGCTTACATTTTTATTTCTGCTATTCACCAAAACACAGAGTGCTAATGTGCTTTAAATGATAGCTCAATATTTTAGCTTTTCCCATCCACTTTAAACACCAATGTAATGAGATGAATAACTGAAAGCTGCGCCAACTGCCAAACAACTTGTTCAGAGCCTGTGAAAGGCATCACTGGTCCCAGCTGAGGAAAACACCTCAGAGCGTGGCACAAAAGGCTGGCCTAAAAGGAGCACTTCGCACCAGCCATGACTGCCGGCGGGAAACACAGGAAACCCACCCTCCTCCTCCTGACAGTTGACCGCAAGTATAGCTTTCCCCATCCCCAACAAATGGGAAAAAAAAACAAACTTACATATATGAGTAATATCTATCATATAACTGACATCACTACTACTAACCCTTGATACTGAACATCACTCACCTCTTCCACCCAACCATTCCAGGCCTACCTGACCACCAAATTTGCAGGTCGCCATGGACGAGAAACTGCTGTAGCAAGTTCACGCCAAAATGTAACTGCTTAACCTAACTACACTAGACTAAACCTCTTAAGCTCCTCCCCATAATTATCTCACTTCCTCCCAACCATCCCTGCCTCCACTTAACCCTTTCACCTCCCCAACCCACTTAATTCCCCTTAATATTAACCTACCCCCCCCCCCCCATGAAGATGTCCCGGGTGAACTTAGTTTGTGCCAAACTTCATTTAAACTTTTGAATAAAACTCAAACTATATATACATCACTGAATTTGCCCCAAGACTAGCCATCTTATACCCTACTTAGGATATCCACCATTTCCTATTTGTGATTTATTCCATTTCTACTCAAAATGAGAATTTATCAAGATTTCTCTTCTCAGTTTTTAGGTTTTTATTGGTTAATTGGTTAATTTGTTTAAATCAGTTTGCTCATTTGCTACTGTTATATAAAAAAATAGACTTTATGCATCGCCGCTTAGCTAGGGTTAAACTATTCCGGGTGCCATAAAGTCTGCTCTTCAAATTTCTTTGAGCTCAGCACTTGTTCAGAATCTGTTGTAAGCACTAAATAAGCTACAAATTACTACAGCACTCAACTTTCCTCACTTATCTAGAGGAAAACAGTTTTTAATACTTCATAAATAAGCACCTATCCAGGCATGTCTAAGGGTCAGCTCCCGGTGTTTTCTTCTGCCCACCTGATGAATCTGGGCATCTTGGGGTAATGCAGCAATTGCATCATCTACACAGACAACCCTCTCCTCCTACAACCTGTGAGAGATGCACTTATATAGCCAAACTGGAAGCAAAGCTGTCTTCACCCTAGACTAGACAGTCAAGAAAGAGAAGGTAAACACTTGCACCACACCACACTCTTCACATAGTCCCTCAAAACCTACACCACCAAAACAAGCACATAGAAACACAAAACACACACATACATTCGTGAAGGCTCTCAATAAAAATCTGCTCAAGCAAAAGAGACCTCCAAAGCTGAAATGTAAGCAACCTCCACCCCCCAACACAACCCAAATGACACATAGCCCACAAACTCAGTGTGCCACTCAACCACAGCCCATAAGGCATAACAACGTACCCAGCACTCTAGCCATAGGTGACTCTATAGGCAGGCACACTGATGTTCCACTCACCAGGCTAAACAAGGAGAAAGTTATTGTCAGCTGCCTGAAGGGTGCCAGGATCCGTCACATAATTTACGCACTCAGGTCACTCCACAACAAGTACAAATATGACTCTGTCATTGTCCATGTTGGTGTGAATGACCTGAGACATACCTCCCTGGACTACATGAAAAGAGACATGGAGGAGCTCTTCGATCTTGTAGCCCAGGCAGGTATGATCCTAGCCCTGAGTAGCATCCTGCCATCACCCAGAATGATACCACAGTACAAGGACAAAATGATTGACTTCACCACTTGGCTAAGCTTCTGGTGTCATTCTAAGGGGATCCAGTATCTCTCTGCCTGGGATGACATGATCGACAGACCACAATGCTTTGCCAGAGATGGCCTGCACCTGTTGCCCTTGGGATTCCGGATACTGGCTAAGGCTCTTGCCACCCCTAGAGTGCCTTTTTTAGGCCAGGTTCAAAGGACAAATTCACCACCGTAGCAGCTGCAAGCAAGCAAAATCTAAGGGTAATGCTACTCAATGCTAGAAGTCTAAACCTCAAAATGCATTCACTTGAGGCACTCCTTAAAATGGAGAACATCGACATCTGTGCAGTGACAGAGACCTGGTTCAAGGCTCCAGAGAGCACCCCCTGCATTATCAGGCTATAATACATACCACACCTTTCGGCCACCTAACCTGGATTGAAACACTAAAGGCGGAGGCATGTCCATATTCATTGAGGATATCCACACCTGTTGCTCAGCATAATGCATTTGAGATTATCCAAGTGCAACTAAGCCTGGAAAAGACCGCAACCCAAATTGTAACTTGCTACAGATCCCCCACCATGCCCCAGGATTCCCACTCCTCATTTCTTGATACACTGGAAAATATTAGGGTACAACCCAACACCCTCATAATGGGTGATTTCAACTACCCCACCATTAACTGGGAAAATTACTCATGTACCAACTCTTTTGCTCAATGTTTTCTGGAATTCATAAATTCCAATGCCTTGGATCAACTTATCCACATCCCCACCAGGCGCAGCAATATCCTAGACCTGGTCATTACCAACATGGCGACTGGTGTTCCACACCAGAGGTCAATTCCTCATTGGTCAGATCTGACCACAAGCTAATCACCCTAGCCATCCACATCCTGCCCCCACTCCCCATTAGGGAAACCACCGTAAAAAATTTCTCTAAAGCCAACTTCATGCTTCTTAAGACAGAAGTGGCAAACTTCATGACACCCATGCAGATGGACAATAGAGGTACGACTGCTGAATCCTACACAAATGCACTTTATAAGCACTTACACGAGTGCATGGATTGTGCTATCCCTAACAGAACCAAGATGCTATCCTCCAAAAAAAGGAAGCCAGTCTGGTGGCCCCCTGCCATAAACAAACTCTACAACAAAAGAAAGAAACTGTTGCAAAAAAGAGTAAAATCCCATGATTGGAGGAACTCCCTGGTCAGCCTCAGTAAGAAGCTGATATCCCTGATAAAATCCTCCAAAACTAGTTACGAAAACAAAATCACCACTGATTCTAAAGACAACCACAAAGCATTCTTTAGCTATGTCAAGAATCTCAATGACAACACTCAGATCTGTTTTGAGTTACAACACAATGGCACTAAATATACAGAACCAACGGATATTGCCAACATCCTGGCAGATAGGTTCAGTGCTTACTTTACCCCTCTCTCACCCCCTAAAGGGCCCATCTCTATACTGGAAGAATGCAAAGTTCCTGTAATCACAGCTGCACAGGTAGAAACCACACTCTCCAAAGCCAAGAACACAGAATCCATGGAACCTGACAATATCCCAGGCTGTGTTCTACACAAACTACAGAATGAACTGGCACCCCACCTAAGCACCATGTTCAATCATAGCCTCACCTCTGGCTTTGTGCCGACTGAATGGTGCACAGCAATGGTTATCCCACTCCAAAAAGGGGGAGCCACCACAGACCCTGGGAACTATTGCTCCATTAGCCTAACAAGTCTGGTCTGCAAGGCCATGGAGTGTATCATCATGGAACTTATAAACAAAGACATTGGTAATCTCCAGACTCTGGACCCCACCCAGTTCAGGTTTGTAAAAGGCAGATCATGTCTCCTAAACCTGATAGACTTCTTTGAAGGAGTCACCAAAGCCATAGACGAGGGTAAGGTGGTTCATACAGCCTATCTAGATCTTACCAAGACTTTTGACACCATCCCCCACACTGGAATTATAGATAAACTCACTAAACTAGGTATAAATCCCTACGTCACACGATGGGTCACCAAATGGCTCACTGATAGAACCCACACTGTGAAAGTAGCAGACTCCAAATCCAACTTCAGACCAGTGACAAGTGGAGTACCACAGGGTTCAGTCCTGGGTCCTCTCCTGTTTGGTATCTACTTTTCTGAAGTACAGGCTAACACAGAACATCTTTGGCTAATGAAGTTTGCAGATGACTGCAAACTAGGAGCCATAATCAAAACTCCTAATGATGTGGACATCATACAAAAGGGCCTCACAGAGACAGATGCCTGGTGTCAAAACCATGGCTTCAAGCTCAATGCCAAAAAGTGCATTGTCATCCCCTTTGGTAAAAACTCTGTACCCAAGAGCTACCACATAGGTGGTAGTCTACTTAACACCGAAAGTATGATAAGAGACATTGGGACACAGGTGGACAGTAGTCTCTCCTTTGATAATCACATTGCCACAGTAGTCAATAAATCCTTCTACATGGCACACCTCATCACAAAAGGTTTCTCATCCAGGAAAAAAGAGGTCATTGTTCCCCTCTATTCGTCACTCATTAGACCCATTATAGAGTACAATGCCCCTTTTGGTATGTACCTCACAAGACATCTACAACAACTGGAAAGGCTACAGAAATACCTCACAAAGAGGATTACCAGCCTCAAACAGATGCCCTATGCAGACCGTCTCAAAAAACTCCAGATTTACTCTGTCACATATCGCCTACTCAGAGGCAATCTCTGCCTAACATGCAAAGCTATGTCAAACCCAGATCTGTTGAACATGCTCCACTTAAAGAAATCCCAATCCCTCCGAGCTACATGCTCTAGGGACCTAAACCTTGTCACCACAATAAACAGAACATGCTGAAAGTATAGGTTCATGTCCCAGAGACTTCCCATACTCTGGAACAAACTACCTATCTATATCAAACAAAGCTCCTCATTAGCACTCTTCAAGAAAAATCTTGATGATTGGATGGGAAATAGGAAATTCAGCCTGGGGAACACCTCTGTGGCCCTGCTCGACAAGGGCACTGGAAAATAATTTTCTTGGGTGGCGAAATCCAGGGTACCTTTGCCTAGTACCTACCTATGAACCTAGTGTAGCTTGTTTATGACTAAATTATGATCCCCAGCATTACTATAGTTAAACATAACTTTGTTTTATAGGTGGTTATAAAGAATTGATCTCATGTGATGATGTAAGTCTTGCACCAGTCACCTCCCATGTCATTGACGTTCATAGACATGTCTGAATTTAGGAAGGACCCTTTCTATTTAACTTGTTTCATAGTAATATGGTTTAAACATGGAGCTTAGCTTGTTAGTTATGTAATGAAGCTTGTACTAATCCTTAATAGCTTCTCTTATATTTTCCAGCACTTCCCCCCTGAGTCAGTCATATAATACAATAACATAACTAAGATAACTGTTAATATGTGCAATCACCCTAGTAATGCTCTAATATAGTATCATTTGTGAGTAAATTAGAAAGGATGCATCTCGGGTATGCTACCTGATATGACTTAACATCCATATTTAGCCTTAAGAAAGAAAATATATTGCCTCTCAACAGATAGCTTAGTCTCACTATTGCCTATCAGTTACCTCACCAGCTTGAAGACCTCTAAGCTAGAACTCCTATTAGCATAAAACCTATCAGTCTTCTAATCTATAGTTGTGCGTCAAAATGTAAAATTGTATCAGCAGGTCTTAACAATGAGAGTAAAGGTTCACTTTATATAGCTATGAATTGTTAGTAAATAAGTAAACCATATAAAAATCTCATAACCATTTAATTATCAAAAGTAAGAAAAGTTCTTAACATATTTCTTAACTTTTAAACACGACAGAGCCAAAGAACATATTTGTTTAAGCTATTGGGTGTAACCTTAAATTTGAGGTATTAAGCACTGGAAAATAAGGACATGTTACTATGTAGATGCACGAGCATATCTAGCTCGTCTTTAGTTTACAAAGAAAATGGCAGTTAATATGCAGTCTTCACTATGTTCATTGATAGAAAATGTATCCATTAAACACAAGTCCCAGAATACCATGAGACGAATACAGCCGATTCCACCACATCCTAGTTTTATTAGATTGTGTCTCTCATCACGCTTGACAATATCATGTATCAATAGCCATGAACATACTGTCCTCAATTAACTTATTTGCTGTACAGAGTGAGGAGACCAAACATTTATTAATTTTTCTACTAAGTATATTCATCCACACTAGATGAGCAGTACCTTTCATCTCTCATGTGAAATGACGCCAATATTATGATGATTTTATGATGTCTGTCAGTAACTGATGGCATACATGTCAGTTTCAGTAGAGCCTTCCTTCAGAACATGTATGTTGACACAAACCCTGTTACTGTAGCAACATTCTACATTTGTAACTGCAATACTTACATTATGTTCCCTTGCACTAAGAGGTTGAGAGTTATGGAGGTGAAGTATGACTCCACTACAAGTTATGGGCATTATATATATATATGTGTGTGTGTTTGTGTGTGTGCATGTATATGTATCTACATATGTATATATATATCTGGGTCAATGTTAAAACATCGAAAGTGCAGTTCATCTAACTGCACTTTCACAAACCCACTTTAGCGAAAGTGCATAACATCGAACATGCACTTTCGCTAAAGTAAACAAAACAAAATTAAAAAGTACGCACAAAACAAAATGTAAACACTACTATGCAGGGGGGCAAGCCCCCCCTGCACCCCCCACACCCCCCTACTTTAATATTCTAACTCTGAGATCGTACTACAGTGGGGAAAAGGGAATATTCCCTTATCCCCACTGTACCACGATCTCCACAAAAGATTTGTTAGTTGTACATCAACAGAATATGCTGATGTACAACTAACAAAACATGCATACTGCATGTTTTTTCATTTTTTACTTTGTTTTAGCGAAAGTGCATATTCAATGTTATGCACTTTTGTTAAAGTCAGTTCGTCAAAGTGCAGTTCGATTAACTGTACTTTCGAAGTTCTGACAAGGACCCATATATCTATATCCTTTTTATGTGTAAGCATGAGTGTTGTATATTCCTTTTCAGATGTATATTTATCTGATATGTGTATATTTAGATATAGAAACATGACTGATTCCACACTGTTTTCACTAACAAGTAGTAAACAATTGTACTACTCAAAGCAGTTGTTCACTGTTATTTTGTACGTGTACTGAATGATATATTTGAAAAAGTAACAGACATTCTTACAGCTCAGATGGCTTAGTGGTTAAGTGCAGTGACTATAGTTTACAGGGTCCTGGGTTCAGGACCTGCATGGGCTATTTATTTTGTTGCTGGGCAGAACAAGGGCTGATGGAGATAAGGTGATTAAGGTGTTTTAAGGTGTTTTAATGCAGCTTTAAGTGGGTTTGCGCAGGATTGCACGATGGTAAGTGCTGGTTAAACAAATACGTGCTTACTCAGTGTAGGCTTCATTTACCAGTGCGCAAATCTGCTTAGCATTTACATTTATGCAATGCTTAAACCTTCTAAGCATAACTCAGCCCTGGTAACCAGTGATCACATTCCAGTCTGATCAAATAGAAGGGTAATGACATATTCAATAAGTGTATTTAATTTAATGTACATAACATGCTTCTGTGTGCTGTCATTACAGTAGCAAGGGGTGCAAGTATACTGTATGGGACAACTGAGTATACATGGGTAGTAACATAATATTTTCTTTTTGTATGTGTTTCATACGTGGGTAGTATCCCAGGTTATATGAAGTCACACTTGCATGTATTGTATCATTACGCTACTACTTTTAACAGTGCTTTTCCAAGTAAGAGTAGATTGCAGATTGTAGCACTGGAACTATGCACCCATGCATGCAAAGCTGGACTCTGAGTACTGACTATCTTCTTCTTGGTGTTTGCGCTGTATGTTTTTATGTATCTCTTGCTGGATATTGATCTGATATGTTGATATTAACTGCAGACTTCTATGTTTTTAGAACATGTCATTGAGGACTGTTGTCATGTAGTAATGACATACCTATCAGTTTCAGACATCTATCTTTCAAAACATTCATCCTAATGCATAACCTGTTGGGCATCTACTTTCTGTCTGTCCTCTGTACACATGTGCAGATGTCAGGTATTCATCTTGACTGCTTACAGGCAATCTCTGATTGACACTGACATGTCTGCTCAGCTGTTGTTATGAATGCCACAGCTAGGAAACCTCACTCTGTATGCACCACGTGCCATGGATACCTCAACCAGACTACCACAGTCAACAGAACATGTTTGGGTACAGGTTCCTAAGCCAGACACTGGCCAGGTTATGCAATATATGTTGCATACATGTCAATTAGAGCACCTCACTGGCCCTCTTCAAGAGAAAACCAGATGAGTGGATGTTGAATTTAACTGTCATCCTGGGGATCACTCAAATGGCAGTAGTTGATAGATGGCCTGTTGACAAATGTCAGGTGGCATGATACCAGTGTACTCACATGTCCTACTCTTCTCATCTCTCCATGGATATTAGCCTGGTACACACCTAGGAACACTTGTACCTACGAACCTCAATACTGACAAATGTAGCTGTGTGCATTAATGAGTATAACAACATTTGTGTGTTTGTAAACTTGTAGTTGAAAATACTCTGAGGGGCTTCTCACTCACTACACCCCTCATTGCTATACTTAGAAAGGCTGCTGCTGTAATTCACATTAAATTTACCTTGTGACACTCTTCGCCCTATGGTCTACCTGGAGCTTGCAGTACCAGCATAACACTATTCTACAAATGGGTAGATAGGCATGGGTTACCTTCTGAGTCCTGGCAAATGTGAGTGTGTGTGTGTGTGTGTGTGTGTGTGTGTGTGTGTGTGTGTGTGTGTGTGTGTGTGTGTGTGTGTGTGTGTGTGTGTGTGTGCAAGTGTGCATGAGTGTGCATATTTGTAGGAGACAGCATTCTGAGGCCTCATTCTCCAAATACACTAAACCTAGCCATCCATTATAAGGGATGGTGATGTTGCTGACATTAGGAGAGCCATGACAAAACCCTCATCCTACTATCCCTGTGGCATGTGCAGTAAATGCATATCCCTGTAGTAGCAATAATTAGATAGACAAGAGTTTGTATTTCAGTCCTGGTAAATGTGTGATTGTGGGTATGTCAGAGTATTATCATGGATTTCAATGAGTACAATATCCAATGTGGGGTGGGGGTACTGGGTATACTGTCTTTACACCATGGTACCCCCAGTACATGTCCCAAGGTCCACTGTATGAGGACCGCTGTCACTATCAACCATACAGGTAACTGATGACACTCTTCAGCTCAATAATGCATGTGCTGTGTGCAAAAACTATGTAACAGTATGGAATCACTGACAAGGTAGTCAGCACTGCTAAACCCAGGTCTATCAAATGTGTCTATGACTGTATGTGTTTGTCATTGTGTATGTTGTACTATGTATTGTCCATTACCAACCAGTACACCCCCATTACCATACTGTACAAGGCCTGGTGATGTTGTTCACTTTACAGGAATCTCAGGACACACCTCACCTACAAGCTCTGTGGTGTGTGCAATTAAGGCCAAACACATTAGTAGCAATAAGTATCTAGATTGGGGTTCTAATCTCAGTGTTGCCAAGTAAGTGTCTGTGTATGTGAAGGGATCTACTTCAGTTTGCAGAAAATATATTTCCCAGGAGATCACTTGTCTGAGAACTAACTGGCAAAAGATAACATTGCAAGGCAATCATCTTGTGGAAATTCATTCCATCAAAACTAGTAGTGGATGTGTAAATGCCCTTTTCCCCACTGTACAGCTGTACAGTGATACTGGAGTTGGTATATATTGTTGTGTGTGGTTGTTGTGGGCATAGCCACCCACATTGGGGGTATTGTTGTGCGTATCCCCCCACTTTGTGTTCTGCTATGCTGTCAAGTTTATGTTTAGCGGTTAAGTAGTTGTTAATCACAGTATGTGTGGTTCTGCACCACCCCACACCCTCCAAAGTGGGGGGCTGTGCCCCCCACACCAGCACACCTATATATACTAACTCCAGGATTACACTACATTGAAAAGGACATATACCTTACAAGTACCATTTTCAATTAAATTAAATTTGGCGGACTGATTATTTACTGATGTGATGTTTTGGTAATTTGGTCTTGGTGGAATTACATAGGCCAAAATGAGTTCTCTGCAAAATGAAGTACATCCATGTGAACATTATTCTGTGTATTGCATCAACACAAAAGCCTCTGTGCATGTGTGTGTGTGTGTGTGTGTGTGTGTGTGTGTGTGTGTGTGTTATTCACAAGCATTTGGTGTATGCCACCCAGTACACTTACCATTGTCCACTGTAGAAGAGCTGCTTACATCAGCCACCATGCACTCACCTGTATACACCCCTCAGACCTATCAGCCATGTGGCACATGCAGTAACTGTTATACAGAACTGTTACTTGTGCTCAGCTGTATCCAGGATATGACACAGTCAATGTGTTACCACAGTGTCACACCCCTTGTAGGAAAGGACAGCAGACCAGAATCCTCCTGACACACAGACACCTAGAACACAAACAGAATACATTATGGAAATGACATTCAGTCAGTGTTAATAGCAGCAATAATGCATCATGGCTGGACAGCTACACACCCTGCCATGTAAGCATTAAACATTCCAGCTGACAAAACTTTAAACAGCATTAGATTGCTAAATTTTAGTATATTCACCCTGTGCATCAGAACCATATTAGCATGTCCCTGCATCAATGGTGTGGATGACAGGGATGTGACACAGGTATCATCATATGCACAGGGTGTGGTGTGGGTTTGCTAGTGGCCTAGGCTGAGCCATTTGGTTGACATCATGTGTGTGGGTTAGGGGGTTATTTATTAAATGGTAAGATGTGGTGTGTGTAGGTATGGAGGTGCCCTAGCTGTGTTGGTGATGTGCGTGTATATCCATGCACACAGTTCTGCCATGTGGCTGCCCTATACAGGGGTATGTTGGACAGCTGTGAACTGTATATTGCAGGGTATGTACAGTTCACTGTGTCTAGCCATGGACACTGGGACTGCGCATGCCAGGGGTCGCACGGGCACTATCAGGTAGAAGCCAAGATATGGTACTCTCCCCTGATGATGACAATTGTCCACTGGATCCACATCCCTATTCAGACTGGCCAGAAAAACGTGCATGTGGTCTGCTGCATTGTGGTGTGGACAGCACCCCCCTGCAGTGCTTGTGCTGGTACTGCCAGTATGGGAGTGGGAGTGAGATGTATGTCCATGTAGACCTCCACCTGTTGGTGTTGCTGACCTACGTCCACGTGGCTGATGCCCTACTCCCACCACATGCTCTACCACAGACAACACATGGTCGAGGATTCCAACCATCTCACCCAACCATCTATCTATGACCTCTGCAAAATAACGGTGGTCATCTGCATGATCACGGATGTAGTCACATACAGCAGGAAGAGTAGCCCTCTGGAGCCTCAGACTATCTGGTGTAACATTCCATACGTGCCTGTGCCTACATAATGGCCTGAAACATGCGTCTGGTGATACCTGCTGTGGCACATCTGCCAGGGGCATGATGGCCAGCAGCCCTCCTACAAGCACCCCTGTCCATCTGCCTGTGTGGGACCTCGATGGTCATCCAGCTATGGCTGCTGTGTACAGACACACTTGCCATAGTCACATCACTTTCTTGTCCCATGCCACCACTCGCCAACTGCCCCTCATCTATGGCCACTGGTGATGGGGTATGTGTGGGCACTGTGACTGTGTGCGGGGATGGGGTGGATAAAAGTGAGATGTCAACCAATAGCACAGATTCACCCCCTGACAACCCTGCCTGTGCCTCACTATGCCTATCATCATTGTTAGAGTCTGTATGGACACTAACATCAGTTTGCCTGCAGGAGGGACCCTGAACCACCTTGCCACCTGTGAGAGGCAGACAAGAAATTTTAATTAAGACCTGTGCATTATGGTTTACTTCTACACACACACACACACACACACACACACACACACACACACACACACACACACACACACACACACACACACTTACAGATGAGGTGGCACAAAGATATTACACAGACTTCTCATTACCCAACAGTTGACATGCATGACATATGGCACTCAACAGCATGCACTGCAGCCATTCATAATCCTTGTTACCAACATTATACATCTCTGTGATGCATGAGTTGTGTTAGTAGGTGATGCCCCTTCCCCTGGAACACACCGCACCCATGTACACATTATTACTGTGCACCTCTACAGCACACAGGCATGTACTGTGCACCTTACCTCACAAGTGTACAGACCATTGCTGAATGTGTAGATGTCTGGCAGTCATGTTTGCTCTGTTGCTCACAGCCCCTATGTGTTTGTCTGACACATAAATGGGATGATATGAGGACTGATGTCAATAATTAATGCCTGAATTTGATTTGCAGATCTCATCATCAGCAGTGCATGTATGTGCAATAAAATCCAGTTACACTGACAATCTTCAAAGCCTAGTGTGGATATGAGGAGTGTACACACCCCTGCTGACATGCCAGCCTCTTCTATGATATGCAATAGGGCTACAATACTGCATTTGATAACAGTACACACACCTATGTGACATATGACATGTGCAATCCAATGTAGTACCAAATAAAAGTGATAGCTGTGGAGATGCTGAATGAGATGCATACAATATGTGGGTTGCACATAAGTGTGCACACCCTTAACACAATGGTTTGTTTCAGCACCTATTAAGTGAACTACAGCAGTCACTATTCCTAGAAGGGGTATACTAGCATGGCCCATCTTTACTTGGCATTATTTGGTCTTTCTACCCTACAAAGGTCCCCCAACTCTGCCAGATTGCAAGGTCAGCTCATATGCACAGCCCTTGGAGGACACACATTGGTTTCACTATTGCTGTGGAGTCTTGGTTATATCTGGCACAATTCATAACATTGACTGTGTTCAGATACAGCCATGCTTAGCTAGCTTTGGATGTATGCTTCATTTCACTGTTGTGTTTCAAGTTGACACCCCTCCCCATCCTCAGCTGTATTGCATATGCCTGACATCTATGGGCCACACATGAGTTTTATTTTGCAGTGTTCCAAATTCCACCCACCATGTATACCGGCCTAGTTCCAGCTAAAGGTGTACACTGGCGCCAGCAAGCTAAAAGTTGGGGATGGTGGCCCTGAGGTGGAGTGAAGTGTTGCTTGTGCATCACACATATCTTTATGAATACTGTATGTAGGTTTGAGCCTTGGTCTCATGACACAATTACACATTGCAACACATGCCTTTGGGAGACTTGATGTTATGCTTATGCTACCTGTACAGAGCCCTGGATTATGTTTCATGTGGGACACATCTTCCATCTGATTACCCTAACCCATAGGTCACACTTATGCAGAATCCAGGCTATTGTCAACACAGGTACTGCACAGGCAGTACTTGCTAGACATTCCTGCAACTCCCTCAGTGTTGCTGCATGTCTCTGGGCAGCATCCACGACCAGTTTGCAACATGTTTTGTCATCTGTTTTGGATGGGCATCTGTTTATTTTCTACATCACTGTTGTCCCATATTTAATACACCTCTAGATGACTGTCTGCACTGTTTGCCATGGTATATGCAATCCTGACTGCTACCTTTCGGATATGGAATCCATTTCATACTTTGTAAGATGTGTGCAAGCCATGGCTGCCTCTGTTGCAGGTGACTGGAATAATGTCATGGACATACATCTTGGACAGCAGACCATTACTTGGTGTGATATTGAGGTCCTGTACTTGATGGCAGGTGTGTACTCAGGAACAGTGAATGCTGTCAGTACATCACAAGCTGCCTCCACAATATGTTATTTGGAGTGTGTGCACACATATGCTTCCAGTGTTTTGTAAGGTTTGTATACCCCATATTTGTTGTCCTAACATAGGATTCCATATTACACATTCATTGCTCATGTTAGGATCACATTACAGGTTGTAAAATGTGTGGAATGTGTTATTGTGGTCTGCCGTTGTATATATCAGGAACAGTTGCAATTGTAATAGTGGTGTATACACTGTTGTATCCACTGTATAAAGGTAATGTTTCATACATGTCCCTGCTGTAGGCCATTTGTCCTACCATTTTGCTTATCTCTGTCCACACATCTTGCACTGACAGGTTGTGAGGTATATTGCAAGAATCTTACATACCCTTCAGATATGCCACCATGGTGACCACTGTGATGCAATGCAGGTAACACCAATAAAAATGAACATGTACAGCATGCATTATGGGTAGGTGGCTTAAATGTGTGCATGGCAAATAGCATGGCCTTAACGTTGCCGGTGTATTGGCAAACCTGAGCAAAATAACTCCATAATCACCAGCTACAGGCTGCTGTCCCAGTTGTATACCAAAGGGATCTAAACAGTTGTGTGAGAGAAGTAATGTCAGTAGCCACACCTGTGGCATTGGTACAGGGTGGAAGCAGCATTTCAGCACATCAACAATACAAACCCCAATACAAAGGATTATGCACATCTGTGCATTGCTACACTCCAGCAACAGACTTCTTATTTGACATATGCATGTAGATACTTTACAGATAAAAATGGATAAGCAACAGTGTTCTAGTAATGTGCACTGGGGCCTTACCTACACGCTCCTCATCCATTGTGTGGGTGGCACCCATCTCCACAATGGTGTCTTCAGCTTGATGGCTTGTCCGGTGGGTGGGTGCCCCGAGGCTGGCGAGGAGCTCCTCAGCATGTGTCAGTGGGGGCTGGATGGCTTGACCCCCACCTTTGGCTAGCCAGTCCCTCACAATGGCAGCAGCACGCTGATGGATGTGGTGGATGAGGTCAGTGCAACGATGCCACACCTGCTTATAATTTTGGCTATGCAGGCCAACATCGTTTACCCTGTGGATGAGCTTATTCCACAGGGCAGTCCTCTCCTGCAGATCCTGGGCTCTGCAGCTGACATGCTGTATGCCATATTGTATGATGGTGTCATTCTCTATGTTGGGGAATGCTGGCAGCCATGGACGTTGCATATTATCTGGAAGACATAAACAGGAAAAAAGGTCACAGGACTGCATACGGTTGTCCACTTGCACATCAACAGTGGATATTACTTGCAAATAATCCAGACTATACCATAACATTGTGAGCTGTCATGGCTTTGGCAAATTGCATTACACTCCTGGCCCTGATCTGTCTAGTTCCTCCACTGTTGGACACTTAATTGCATAATCCTCTGTTCTCCATTCATTTCTGTGTAGAGGGATGACAGTGGCCATCTTCCATGTGGATGGTGTGTGGATGGTGGCAGGTCTGTGTCTGATTGTAGTGTGTGATGGAGCTGTGAGCACATGCCTGAGTTCATGTAGGAGGCAGACTGTGATGTTCTCATGCCCCTTGGAGACTTGCTGTTGTTGCCATCAGTAGGCATTATCTACATGCTCACCATTGATGAGGGCAGGAGTGTGGTTTATGTGCATATCCCCCTGTACAAATGTTGTGGACACGGTGGCACTGTTCCCACCTAACCTGTCTGATGCAGGTTGCCTGTATCCATGGCATGTGTATGAGGTGTGCTTTACCCCCAGTACAGGTTGAATTGTGTTACTGCCTCTGAGGCTGACTACATATATGGAGACATTATTGAAATTGGCCTTGGTGGTGTGGATATGTATGATTTATAGTCATAGTCTACAGGAAGTCACCTGTGAACCTACATGCTTGCTCAGCTAGAGGTGGACTTGCTTCCAAGTTGTGGTCTGCATCTGTGTGTCCTTGTACAGCCACTATAGCAACCTATTATATGCTTTATGTATTGCTGTTGTCCACCAAGGGGGATTGCTCTATTGTTGGTGGAGGCTGGTTGTACAGGTCAGGTACTGCTGATTCCATATAGCTACAGTGGATATAAAATGTAGACACCCCTGTTACAATGCCTGGTAGTTGTGCAATTGAAACATGACCCCACAAAATCTCATTTCAACACAATTGCTACCTGTAATGTGACCTATAGTCTTCTCAATTCAATTGAAAACATAACAATTTGTTCTGTGAAAACATATGGGAAATAGTACTCAGTACAGTAAGCCAGATGAATGTGTGTGCACACCCTTAAATTGATATGTTGTGTAAACACCTGCTGATATGATTACAGCATCCATTTGTTTTGGTTTGTACTCTAACATCATGATACATCTTCACCTGGCAGTGGTTTCTCACCTTCCTTGAAACAGCTTTGTTTCTTTTTCAATAGAATTGTACAGGTTATGGATCACATTTGAAGTGAGAAATATTTTGAAATGATTTTCTGTGGTCTCATTGGCATACAGCACACAAACCTGGCATTCCAACGGGGGTATGTACACTTTGGATATCCAGTGTATATGGGTGTTGATATAGCTGTTAGTAGTAGGCATAGACAGTGGGTCATAACACAGTTGTACACTTCTCTGATTACTACCTGATAATCATGCATACTGTAGTACCCATATCAGTGTCATGGCAATGCAACAATCAGTAGCTGCACACATTTTATTTTGTTGTACACAGTGGCACTGATATTACACACATGTGCAATATGCACAACCCATTTTCCAGACTGCTTGTAACTCATGTTATTGCTTTTGTGCCTTTCAGCTGAACATGCATATACATACACATGCTCAGGGGATACCTGGTATACATTTTTGTTCTATGTCAGTATGGCACACTGTATTTACAGTCTTACAGCTCAATCATACTTCGCAACCTGTTATACCAGGACTTTTGGACAATGGTCCACATCAATTGGTGACAACAGGGAAATCCATATTGATAACATATTAATATAGCTGACGTAACACAAATATATGTGTATGTGACTATAGATATCAGTCACAACTGTGACTATTGTCCGGCAGAACACTGTACAGTTCAATATTATTAATTCAATATATCATATGCAGTTTAGCACACACATCTGCAACAGTATTTACTATGCACATGCCCTATATAGGTATCTTAGATTTACGATACATACATGTATAATACTCATATTCACAGGTAGCATATGGATATGGACAACATTCCGTTAACTGGCCTAGCAGTGGCACAGTCATGACTGTTTGACAGACACTATAGTAGTTGCCATATGTGAGCTGTCCTTTCCTAGGGTGAGTCAGGCTCCTCAGCTGTGACCCTACCTCTCCACCTCTTAAGAGCATCAAATCAGGACAAAGCCTAAAATTAGGGGGGGTAAATAGTGACAGATCTTAAATATGCCTGTTACAAATCTATGAAGTTTGTAGCATAATACATTTTGGATTACCATGACTGTTCTGAAGGTGGTGGGGTCTGAAACTCAAGTGTTTGTCATTACTTCATGACTTCCATCCCCAGCTATTTGCCAGAATAATATAGATGTTAGGAGGAACAGACCAAACACTATGATGGGTAAATCTTGACATTCTGTGAAGATCTGCACAGTTGACAGGTATGGCACACTGCAGACAGAGTCAGATGCTATGCCCATAGCAGTTGTTCATCTGGACATCATTACAGCAAGTCTTGTTGGCACATATAATTCTTTCAAAATAATCTATCCCATTATTACAGACCAACTACTACATTCAATTACATGCTTACATGTTTCACATACCTGTTTTATTATTATGCTCTCTTCTGTGTTCCAGTTTGTCTTCCTTGTTTTGTTTGTTTTTTTTTGTATTATTTTTTTTTTGTTTGTTTTTTTCTCTAACTCTGTCTCTCTATCTCTATCTCTCTCTCTCCAATACAAGGATCGAGATGGTTTGAATAGGTTGCAGCATGGCTTTTGAAGGTGATACTCATGATCAGGTGATGGCCTCTGCACCAATTGGTGTCCCCACTTGTTAAGTGCATGCAAGCAGCTGTGTTGTTCTTCCAATAGCCAGTGTCATAGCAACCCACTACTATAAATGACTACTAGGTTTGGATGTTGTCCCTATACCTTGCTTGTATGGAAGACAACCTTTATTTGTGGGGGCAGCAGTGTTACAGACAGCAGGTAGGAATACCTCTTACAACAAGACTTGTGGACACAGGCCAACTACATGTTTGTATAAGGTTCCAGACCTAGGGACAGCGTGTGAGTATTGCTGTTATATGCTTTGAATACTGCTAGTTTTACAGGATTTGTGTGTACATGCTAGTTTTGCATGGGATGCAGTCTGTCTGCATAGCTCTCAACTGTGGGGTTATCCACGTAATGGCCAGAGGGTTGGCTGCTATGTTTTGTCTGTTCCCCAGACAGGTGTTGTCCTTGACAAATCAGTGGCAGTCTCTCTGTTGATTGCTATCAGTACAAGGCAACATCCTAATTTGATGTGTTTCTGATGTCATATTCCTCAGAAAGGGTATGTTGCAACCAATACTGTAACACCAGCAACATTCACAGTATATAACAGCAATATTTCAAATATGACCCTCTGTTTTGGCCTCTGTCCTCCACTTATATACCAAGCTTTGTCCAGATGGTATGGGTCTATCATTATTTGGTGCTGACATTCCTGCTGTCATTCCAGTGATGTTGTGGACTCCCACACATGTGGGGTAGGGGCCATAAATATGAAGGCTATGGCTGGACAACGTGTGACCCTGTACAGTCAAGAGGTCAGTGTATAAAGAACGCTGTTATATGCCCTTGTAAGACATTTTATGGGGGAAGGTATTAAATGTTTCTAACCTAGGCTGTTAGAAGATGCAAGGGATATTACTAATAAGAAACATAAAGGTATATAGCTGTACATTTTCATACATTTCACCATGGGGACAGTGGTGGTTTAGAGTTACTATTTTGCACACAGTTCTGTTTGTCAGTGCGATAGCACAGTTTGAAGTGAAGCATTGTTATGTAAAAGGTCCATGCACATTGTAATAATTGATATTTTCCCCATAGGGGGTTAACTACAGAGTGTAATTGGAGGCTGTTGAACTATATCTGTAATTAAGTGTTGATTGATTCTTGTCTTCAAGGCAAGTGTGTTTTTTACTGTTGTACTACTTGAAGGCTTTGGCTAAAACAACAGAGTATCTTATTTTCTGTGGATTACTTTGGGTTACCACCTGTCCCTCTTAGCGAGGGACAACCACTCTTTATGCATTTGTGAAAACTGACAAATGGCAGATGTCCTGAGATGTAAACAACTTAAATAATACACAAATAAACATTTATATTTATGTAAAAAGTGTAGTGTTATGTCCTTTGCACTGAGTGTGGGTATATGTTTTAATGCAAGAATCAGACTCTGGCCATTTGAAAAGGTGGCAACTGTAGGATTACTGGCTGTTTGATTTTCTGTGCACTCTCTATATATACTCTCTCTCTCTCTCTCTATATATATATATATATATATATATATATATATGTATTTATATATATTTATATATGTATATGCATGTATATATGTATGTGTGTGTGTGTACATATATATATATATATATATATATATATATATATATATATATATATATATATATGTGTGTGTATATGTGTGTGTGTGTGTGTGTGTGTGTGTGTGTGTGTGTGTGTATCATTTGAATGTTTAGTGCTTCCACATTGTACATTCCCTATGGTAAACTGACTGTTCTGCATGATATGTTAGAGACATCATCCCAACATCTTACAGCTCAGCTGGCCTAGTGGTTAACTGCTGTGAGTATGGTGTACAGGGTCCTAGGTTCAAAACTGGCAAAGGCTGTTTATTTTGTTGCTGAGCAGACGTCATACCTCTCAACTTGGAAAGATCAAAAATCTGGACAAGGCCCATGAAAAATAGGTACAAATCTGTACGCTGATTAACATCTAATTTGCATATATAATTATTTAACCCCACCCACTCCAATAGAATTGTGGGATACCAACTTTCAAATGCAAACTGAAGAACAGACAACCAGAATATGGCACCAGCATCCCCCTGCAGCCATTCCAATGTCCCATTATCTGGCAATTTCACCCCATTTACCATAAACACTAATGTGTGCATACTGCTTTATGTCTACAATGATTATTTGGATTTTATTTTTACATTTTGCAGCACAGCAATGCACAAACACTAATAGATATCTGCTAAATGAAGCAATACTTTCTCACAATGAAAATAGACTTGGCATTAAAACTTCTCTGCCCTTGAAACTCACATTCATTGAAATAGCATTGAAACCCACACCACATCCAAATAAAATGCATCTGGCCAGTGGTGGATAAAGATTAACTTTGGGCTGTTTTCAAATCACTGGCCCCCTGCACACAAAACAAGAAACATACATGTGTTCTTTTCTTTGCTGCAGCTTCCTGACTTTAATAAGTTATATTCCTTGTATAATACAGCACACTTGTTAGGCAGAGTGCATTTTAAATTTATTGTTTGAACATTTTTCCAGTAGGCTGTACTGTAGGCAATGAAACAAAATGCACAATTCAGAACATTTCAATCATAAAAGTCTACTTCCACACCCACACTATAAATAGAATGACAGTAGTGTAAGCCATAGGCATCTTGCACAGCTTCTCACACTTATTTTCAATTTCAGTTGTTTTTGGGGATGGCAAAAGGTCAAAAACCAGGGACACATTTTAAACATTGCCTGTATAATTTTGGAAAGTTGCTGGAATAAAATGTGTTCCCACCATGCATGTCACAGGCAAGTCTTGAACCCAGGACCCTATGCACTGCAGTCAAAACAACATACCACTGTGCCAAATCAGCAGTTTCCTGAAAAATAGGAAGACTGAAACTTAATGACTATCATTTAGTGAATTCAGTTCTCACTTCTCACCATAGCT
>NC_056748.1:484705674-484798174 GCF_019279795.1 Protopterus annectens
AGCATCTACATGCAGAGAATGCAACTCCGCCTTGTTCACAAATGTACACCTACAACTCTGTGCTGCAAACAGCACACATGTACTGTCCACTCCCCAACACATGCAGGCACAGGTACACACAACAGCCATATGGCACATGTGCAGATAGTACACTTTGGGAATTAACACTGGTGTATACAAAACTATAATGAGAATCATAGTGTTAATGCATCATGCATGCTCGGATATACCCACAAAGATATCATTACACTGTACTGTTAACAACATGATAATATTTCTACAGTGCTATGTAGTCACCCAGTGCATCAGCACCATGCTATCCTGTTCCTGCATCAATGTTACAGATGGTAGGAGGTGGCACAGTTTCATCATATGCACAGGGTATGTACTTGGTTTGCCAGAGTATGCCATTGATACATCCAATTGACATGTATGTTTGTGTGTGTTTGTGAGGGACAACAGTACAACATGGGGCAATGTTGATGCGATGTGTGTGTGTATGTGTTAGCCCTAGGTGTTAGCATTATGTGTGTGTGTATGCATGCACATAGTTCCACCACATGGCTGCCATATACGGGTGTTTGTGGACAGCCACAGACTGTACCTGCCAGGTCATACAGATCACTGTCTCTGGCCATGGACACGGTACCTGTGCCTGGCAGGGGTGCTACGGACAGTATCAGGTACTAAGCCAGACTGGGTACTGTCATCAGAGGCAGTGGGTTGTTGACTGGACACATGTCCCTGCTGGGACTGTCCAGAGCCACGTGCACATGGTCTTCTAGGACGGTCTAATGACAGCACAGTCCCAGCATTGCTGGGGCTGGTACTGGCACTATGGGAGCAGCTGCGGGTTTGTTGTCGTCCGCAATGACTGCCAGCTGATGATATTACTGGCATACGTCCACGTCGACCACTCAACCATCCTGCACTGTCCTGGCTCATGGACATGTGGTTGTGGAAGAGATCTAATGTGTCCCCCCAATGTCTATCAATGACCTCGCTGATATTACAGATGGCAGCCGTAACATCACGCATAGTGTCATTCATAGTGGTGCGATGTGCTCTAAGCTCCTCAGACCCTGTCTGGTGTACCGTTCCATACGTGCCTGTGCCTGCATTACAGCCCAGAACATAGCTGAGGTTGAAAGACCTCTGTGGGCACGTCTGACAGTGGCAGTATGACCATGGATGCTCCCACGAGTACCCCTGGACATCTGCCTGTGTGGTACCATGTCAGGAATCTGGCCATGGCTGCTATGAGGGGATGCATGTGCCAATGATACCACACTACCCTGGTCAATGCCCACTGTATGCTGTCCCTCAGCTAAGGACATTGGTGACACTGGATGTATCGGCAGGATGACTGTGCACATTGATGGGGTTGACTGCTGTGTAGTGTTGATTGGCTGACCAACAACAGACCCTGTCACACCTCCCTGTGCCATTACACATGTATCATCATTATCACTATCCCCAGCAGTGGCTTCAGGTTCCCTGCTGCACTCCACCAGAGCAACATCAGAACCTGTGAGAGGAAGACAGGAAACACAGTTTATAAATGTGTACACGATGTTAGCACACAGGCACACAGGCACATATGCACACTCCTCAGTCCAGCAGATACAAACACACACACACCTGCAATCCAACACATACACAATACTGTTTGAGGGTGGGTGACAGTATCACAAGGAAAAATATCACTGCACACGTGTCAGCATGCAGATTATGTGTTGCACAGGAACATGCAGTGCAAGTGTAGACAACCCTTGTTAATAACAGTATACGTGTACTTGATGCTTGTGTGTAGTTGTTCAGTGATTGTCTCCACCCTGGGACACAATGTGTACAAGGACAGAACAATGTTGTGCAAGTGTTACAAGCTGTGGGTGCATATATTTGCACACACACACACACACACACACACACACACACACACACACACACACACACACACACACACACACACACACACAACACATGACGGTACTACACTGATATGTGTACTTTTGTGGTGAGTGGAACTGGATGTGGTGTAGTAACATGAGCCATGATCAACATGCATCTTGTGGTCAGTCAACAATAATAATGTGTGCCACATAGGCAGCTAGCATGCTGTACCTGAAGTGCAGTAACATGACTACATCCACAATTACACAGCCACTTGTTACATGGGTGTGTAAGGTGGCTATTAGTGAGCATTGCCTAACATGAATGTATTATTTGTTCAAGACTGTTGCACAAAGACATGATAGGCCTCTACCCCTCAGGTATATTATGTGTGCTGTGTAGATGATAAGTGGGATACTGAAGGGTGGGCATACAGCAGGTGTCATAATTGGACATGTGTAGCAGGCTAAGGTGTAGTGTCTATGCCAAACATGTGTGTGTTGTGTACATGTGTATCAGGTATGCCTATCCAATGTCCGGTACTGTGTTGCCACATGTGTGTGTGATGCTCTGTGTATTGCATGTGAGTGAGGCAGCTACTGAGAATAATGGGATATGCATAGTCTCACAGCAAACATGCACAGCATGCATTATGCGTAGGTTTGTTACATGTGCACAGACTACACCTCCATATGACATGCACATGTCATTAGCAATAGTATTGTTATTACACACTCACCAGCATGGACTGGCTGCCTTGCTGTCACTCCAGATGGACCTGCAAAAATATGACAGTGATTGCCAGTGGCCACAACTGTGCCATTGATACTGTGAGTATGATAAAGTGCAGTAGTACAACAGTTGGCTTTCACAGGTGTACAGATTATACACAGAATATCAATCTTGCACAAGAATAGGCAGGTTAACAGCTACACACACAGTACACATCTCACACATGCATAAACTACCAGTACAAAGAACAGTCAACTACAGATATGGCATGTTACCTGCACACTCCATTTCAACACGCTGGGTGGCTCCAGCCTCCAAGATGACACATGTTTGTGGATGTTGTTGTTGTTGGCCTGGAGCCATGACACTTAGGAGGAGCTCCTCCACACTGATGGGGGGGGGTGGATAGGTACCCCATCACCTGTGGCAAGCTGTTGTCTGTGGATATCAGATGCATGCCGCCGGACATGTCTAATTAAATCACTGTAGTGATGGCATACCTGCTCATATGTCCGGTTATCCATGCCTATGTCATTTACCCGACGGACAAGATCTTGCCACAGTGCAGCCCTCTCATGCTGGTTCTGGCTGGTCCTGGAAAATAGCACAGAGAAATTCTGCACCAGGCTCTGGTGGATCTCCTGTTCCTCTGCTGCTGTATAAGGTGGGTTACGCTGATGCACCATCGCCCTGGAAGGAAAAGAAAAATATGTGAGCAAGTCATGTGGCACACTTAATATTCTAATGTACTGATATCACTTAACTGCCATATATACCATCTGTCTGTCTATCAGGGGATACACATGTTCAATACCACATATCAGTGCTCAACCCACAACTGTCTGACAGTGCCTGCCACACTCCATACAACAAACTAGTATACACCAGCACTCAGCACACTGTTTGGGATACAATGCACAACCTCACACTGGGGGTATGTATCAAGCTAATGGATGAAGAATATTGTCATCCCATGCAATGAATGCAATGCACATTTACAGTTTCAATGGTAATCCACCCTAGTCTTTGATGCCATAGCCCTACTTGACATATGTGCACAGTTGTTAATATAGCCAGCATACTGCTGTCACAGAGTATACATGCTGCCAGGTACACACACATACCCTGTAACACACATATGATTGCAGCCATTGTACAGGCATCATTACACACACATTACACATACATACAACACACAAATGTATGATGACACAGATGAGCATTAACTGTGTACTTTATAGTACTGTGTGCCCCTACTTACAGATACCGATGCATGAGGTATGTAATCTGTGCAGACTACAGGAAACACACCAGACAGTGTTACCAGGGAATGTGAACATACACCATACTGTAGTGTTTAGGCCTACAGCTTCAGGTAAGTACAACGGTTCATATGTGAGCTGGATTCAACAGCAGTACCACTTACTGAGCATACATGTATTGCTTCTGCCTACAATGGGACACCGCAGTCATACACAGGGAACTACGTCACAACATATGCCAATCTACTATATTTGCATCCCGATAACTGACACATCTTTCTCTGGCCTCACACTTAGGACACAAACTACCATGACAGACACAAACTCATGCTAAGCTATCACACCTTTACAGACCTTGCACACAGTGAGTGTCACACTCATTCAACCTCACATGGCTGGTATTGCACTGAGTACATGTGTGTGTGCATTGTGTCATAGGTAGGTACTATGCTATTGGCCCTGGGCCTAGGGCAGCCTAGCCATATGCTACCCTGCCCTTTGGTACACATGTACTGTGATTTTACTTGCTCCTGTGAAATGGTTACACACAGGTGATGCACAGAGCATATTACCTATCTCCATGACATTCATCAGGGGTATGTATGACATCTACTAATGAGGAGCCTTGTTTGTTAATGCTGGGTGGTTTAGTCCAGGGTATGGCATATTTGTGTACAGAAACCTGTACCTCCAGCATGTGCTGTTTAGTGCGGTGACAGGGATTAGGGCCCTAGGTCATGTAGGCTGGACGGATTGTGAGGTGTTGCCATGGTGGTTGGCCGACTGGTATAGGTGTGACATAACTGTGTATGTCCAGCAGTGGTAACCTCTGTGTAGGAAGTATGCAAGGCACTCTAGCTGTGGTTTTGTGAGTCAGTCTGCATAGGGAATGTGTTTGAGGGCATTATCAGTCTTTGTTAGGCATGTCTGTGGCCTTTCCACTTGCTGTAGTTCTCATGGGAGGTACATACTGCATAGGACATTGTGAGGTATGGAGGGGTACACTGACTTACATTTCCCTAGCTGGCACACCTTTTGTGATGACACGTGCCATGTACAGGGATTACAAGACTAGTGTGACACTGTGGATATCAAAGGGGAGGCTATTATACACCTGTGTCCCATGTTCCCTTCTGACACCTCCAGTGGTAGGCAGGCAACCACCTATGTGGTAGTTAGTGGGTAACGTGTTTTGGAATGGGGTATGGTACTGCAGTATCAACACTGGTGTTCAGTCCATGCCTTGGCCACCAGGCACCTGTTTCAATACATCTGCCCCCATGTCCCCCTCTCTCACTCTATACATATACATATATATATATATATATATATATATATATATATATATATATATATATATATACATATAAATATATCAATATATACATATCCATATATATATATATATATATATATATATATATATATATCTGTAAATATATATACATATATATATATATATATATATATATATATATATATATATATATATATATATATATACACACACACCCCGCTATATATAACTATATATATATATATATATATATATATATATCTGTATATATGTATGTATCTACATGGGTCTACTTCTATTCACTGACAGCCCATTTCACTGAAACCCATTTCATTGACAGCTCATTTCATTGACAAAAGTATTCAAGGCAAAAACCTGGGATTTGCCCCCTCCCCACTGTTGTGTGACTGTGGAGTTGTTATATATAGTTGGGGGTGTGGGGGGTGCAGCCCCCAACCTAGAATGTTTGTCAATGAAATGAGCTGTCAATGAAATGGGTTTCAGTGAAATGGGCTGTCAGCGAATAGAAGTAGACCCATCTACATATATATCTATATATGTATGTATCTATTATATCTATATGTATATACATATTCTATCTATCTATATATCTATATCTATACATACCTCTCTATCTATGTACATATATATATACCTCTCTATCTATGTACATATATATATATATATATATATATATATATATATATATATACACACACACATACTTCTAAACATCCATTGCTGTACATATACATGCATAGACTGCCCGCCTTTCATGGTGGGAATATCACTTCTGAAACAGTTGTGAGACATACCATTCTGTAATGATATTGCACAGTGTTGTGCAGAATGCATTATGCTGTCCTTAGGCCGTATATCTGTAGCAGGCCTCACTGGCTCAGTCCCACAGAAGTTCACCACCACATGACATATACCTGCACTGCATGCTGTTTTCAATGCCACACACTCCAACCTACATTGATATGTGCACATAGCAGCCTTCTATTACATATGTATGTCCAGACTTCACTAACAGTTGCAGTATGTCCTTTGCCCTATGCACATCTGCATATATATATAGATACAGACTGCTAACACATATGGAGGGTTCATAGTATGTAGATTACCTTTCAGACACATCATTCAGATGCCAGCAAATACATATCTGTTACATACATTACCTTTGTATTTCTCACCTCTGTCAGTTGTACCTGTTGATGTGTTGTATTTCTGTATTTTATGGATTGGTGTCTCTGACAGCTTTTTTCTTTTGGCTTGCTTGCTTTTTTTTTGGTCTCTGTCTCTCTCTCTCTCTCTCTCTCTCCCTCCAGTTGCTGCAATGATATTATTGCATGTGTGGACTGGCAGCACAGGCTGCTTTTGTAGGTATCTGCACATGTGCATGTGATGGCCTCTGCACCAATTGGTGGCCAGCATTTAGTAATTGCATTCAGCCTGCTGTGTGGTAATTGCAGTTCTCACTGTGATTTCATGACACTGCTATAAAATGATAGGTTAGGTAGGCATAGGCCTTTCAGTTTTGCAAGGTGGGGACCATGCTGGTTTGCTGTGGACACTGTCGTGTCAGTCAGAAGGTTGGTATATCTCTCATATCTGAGGCTGTGTTGTAGCCACTGAAATGCATGTTGTACTGAAACCTGACTGTTGCTTCTTCCAGTTCACTCTTCTCATTGTGTATGTTAACTCACACCTGCTAATGCTAACACTGTTTACATGGGAGTATGTACTTTCCTGTGGTATTTGTGGATTAACTGGCATACAACAGTAGTTCTTGCAATGTGTTGCTATGGCTTTTCTATTTTCCCTTTACATTCACTCCTTGAATGCCTGATATTTGTCTTTACTGGAATGTGTTGCTATGGCTTTCCTATTTTCCATTTACATTCACTCCTTGTAATGCATGATATATTTCTTTCAGCACTAAGTTCTTATATGTCTGCTGTGGCTTGGTGGTACTTCATGCAGTCTGGTGAGTCCAAGGTCTGGGGTTTGACACTTACAAAGGTATTTTATTTCACTGCTGAGCAGTACTAGGGCCTTGTCATACAGAGTGAATAAGGCACTTTTAAACAGTTGTAAGCGGGAAGCAGGAAGTCAGTAGGGACACCAGCTAGGGATGTGCAGGCAGGGTGTAGGGAAGGTCCATAGCTGCACATTTCTTTAACTGCAATAGTTGTACATATGTTTGAAATTTGGTGTGACATTTGAAACCTTCCACCCCTGAGAGAGGGGTGAGGACAACTAAGTATATTGTACTAACAATTATGAATATCAGGCACATGCAGTGTTTGTGAACTGCTATACTGTCATTAGTATGTTACTGACTTCTGAACAGTTTGTGTTTTGTTTGTGTTGACATTAGCACAGTCTGCTCACGACAAGTGGACATATGTCAGTACTGTGTATTATTATGGATAGTAATCTGTCTGTGGACATATCCAGCTAGTAGACGGAGGTTAGCCTAGTATTCCTTGACTGTGCATCACACCAGTCTTTTCAGCACCTGCACAATGACATTGTCACAGGTGGTTCCTAGCAGTACATGGCTACATCCTTTGATATTTCTGTGTTGTACTCTTACATAAGGGCATGCTTGTGGAAGTAATTCTACAGCTATTCGCAGAGTGTGTAACAGCAGACAGGCTGATATGCCTGTGTGTTTCTGACACTTCCAGGCCTCAGATACTCTCAGGTATATATTTGACCAGCCTCAGGGAAAGGTACATATCAGTGGGATACACCCGTGATATATTTCAGATATTCTGAAGTTGAGACTGTGGGGTATTTTGAGCATATGTATTACTACACCATTTCTGACATGCAAGTAGTGTCTACTCTAACTTATTGACAATTACCATTACGTGGGATTCCCCACCTTTCTGCCTACTGTTAGTACATTTCACAGGGAGTCAGTGGGGCACAGCTAAAGTTTATTTGCAAATCAGGGACATCCCTGTAAATCAGACACAGTTGGGAGGTCTGGTCTCTTACCTATGCAAATATGGCGGTGTTTATCCTGCTCTGATACTGTGTGGGGTTTGTAAGGTGCTACTGTAACATTATTACCTGCTAGCATGGCTGTTTCTCTTATCAGACTCATGTAATGCAATTCCACAAGAATTGCCAGTAAAGATACACAGAACAAGCTTTGTGTAATGGCCTTCCTATTTTCCCTTTACATTCACTCATTGTATTTCATGTTATATTTCTTTCAGCACCAAGTTCTTGTATATCTGCTGTGGCTCAGTGGTAATTCATGCAGTCTAGTGTTTTCAAGGTCCGGGGTTCGAGACTGACAGGGGTATTTTATTTTTCTGATGAGCAGACTACAGGCCTGGTCATACAGAGTGACTAAGGCACTTTTAAGCAGTTGTAAGCAAGTTTGCGCGAGTTTGCGTGATGCTTAGCTACACTTATCTACGCTTAGCTAAGCGCACACAAGCACACACCCACTGAATACTGCTTAAAAGTGCTTACTCCCGCTAACACCCGCGCTAATTTCTTTTAAAGAAAATAAAATGGTGAAATAGGAAAGTGGTGAAAAAAGGGGTACAAAGAGGGTAGGACAGTAGGAAAACAAGCTTGGGATGTGCAGGAAGGATGTAGGGAAGGCCCATAGCTGCCCAATTCTTTACCAGCAACAGCTGTGCATATGTTAGAAATTTAGAGTGAGATTTGACACCTTTCACCCCTGAGAGAGGGGTGAGGACAACAAAATATGTTGTGCAGCCAATTGTAATTATCAGTTTACATGTCCAGCAGACATGTGTGCGAAATGGGCAGCTATGTATGGGGTGTAATTTTTTTGTGGGAACAGAGTGCCCTTTTTTTTTTTTTTTCAGGTGAGAGTGGAATGTGAGGTACAGGAAGTAGGTATATTTGGGGAGGTAGGTTGGGAAGGTTAACAGACAAGACAAACAAGACGCATACAGGGGCAGATTATGACACATGTGGGGGGGTAAACACAATTGACGGGGATGGATGTTTGGATATCGCAAGCCCATGAGCCCACAGATGGCAACAGTGGAACTGAGATCCCCACCCATGGGCAGTTACCACTGCGCCTTCACAGCCCAGGCCGGGGCTGTGCTGGGGGCTGGATAGGATGGGCAGGCACACCCATGAGTTGTGCCACTCTCGCCTCAAGCTGGTGTAGGGGATCAGTCACGGAACGCCTGAACTCACTACGAACAACAGTGGACATTCCAACAGCATGCAGGGTTGATTGGTGGCAACAGGCCATCAGGTTTGGATATGTGAACAGGGCACATGCATCAATGTACATGCAGATATGTATAAACCAACAGGACAAATGTCCATGGCAATTAATTGTGAATACACATACCCAGTTTGGTGTGGAATGGCATAATTTGTGAAAATAGGGTAGGGTGGAGAAATATTACATTAACAACTTAAACTACCTATACATATACTGTACATTCCTAGTAGATGCAGATATATATCCCCTACATGTATTAGTACAGTTTCCTGTATGTACCCTTAGGAATGTTGGTGATGGGGATGTTACTGCTACATTTATATACATTCCATTTGTATTCATATATGTTCATATCTGGCTGTGTTCAGGTAAAGCATCCTGCTACGTTTGATTTATATGAGTCTAGACAACTGTGGATGTTCAGCATTTCATACAACCATACTATTTCCATAATGCAAGGGTACAGCAACATATCCAAATTGTGGGATGGACACAGTCCAGGTTCTGTACTTTATTAAAGACATTTCACTCTTTGGTTGTGGTTGTCTCATTCATTTCATTATGTAGTGAATGCAGTATACCTTTATTCCAGACTTATTACAGCTTTCTTGGTAGCTTCAAACTCTTTCTCACACTCTCTCACTTATTTTATATTTACATTACAGGATGGTACTTAATTCTAGGCTTTATTAACACTTATTACTGGGTTACAACAATCCTTTCCAGCTGACTCACTTATTTCATATGGCAGAATTTACAAGGATGTATTCGACACTTGTCTGTCCTTTGTTGATTGATTACAACACTCATTTTCAGGCTGAAGCAGTTATCTGATATTACAATACAGGTGGAAACTCTATTTGAGACTTGTTTAATCTTTATTAATGGACTGCAATACTCTTTTTTAGGCTGCATCACTTATCTTACAATACTAGCAGAATCTTTCTTCTAGGCTTATTTGACCTTTATTACTGGGTTACAACACTGAACTCTTTTACAGGCTGTCTCACTTATATTCTGTAACAATACCAGCAGAATAATTACTAACCTGCCTGGTGGCGCAACCTTGTCAGCCTATCAGCATAGGCTTGCCGATTCGCGGAATGAATACCTGCAGCTGTAATATAAATGAAGGAATATTGGAACATACCTATCCATACTATAGGCTAGGATAGCATTTCTTATATACTTAATTACATGGATACTTACTCAGTAGTGGGGCATTGGGCATTTGACGGGCCTCCTGGATCCATCGGTTCAGTTGGTCCTCCTTTCGTCACTTCAGGTCTGCATGGTGGTGACAGACCTGTTCACCAGTCCTCAGAATGCCTGTGGCACTGGTGAGATCATGTGCCAACCAGTTCCATGCCTCTGCCTTGTACGCTCCCCATTGAACCTGGCCCTGCATGAGTTGGCCTTCATGATGATAGACTAGGAGCCAAACCATATATTTTGACTCCTCATTGCCCCACCTTTGTGCTCTAAAGCAATTTCCCTCTCCTGCACCTGCCATCCTGACTGCAAATGGATACCACAATCAGTTATGGTGTGTATTCCCGCCTATGGGCTTATATATGCCGGTTTTCCAACACGTATTTGTGATTGGCTGTTTTAGACATTTATCAGCTTACAGCAAACCTGCTTTGTCATGGTTATATTTTCTTTCATTCCTATATGTAAGGTAATACTGTATTTCTAAGTACAACTGTCATGGTTTAGTGGTTCAGTACTTTGACTATGGTTCACAGCATCCCGGGTTCGACCCTTGTCATTGCTTTTTTATTTTATTACTGTCTAGACAGGCTAGAAGGTGTGTCTGTGTAAAGGTGACTTTGCTACAGGTTGCTCAACGTTGCCCAATGGTAAGCTGGTTGGCGCTCTGCGCAGTTCCGCGCAAATGGCTTACACTGAGTAATGCGTTATTTAGCTATAAGCAGTCATATTAAGCTGGGTGAAGTGCTGCTGAGCTACGGGCACTCATATTATGCTTGTTAAAGCGCTGCTCAGCTACGGGAACTCATATTAAGCTTGTTAAAGCGCTGCTCAGCTACGGGCACTCATATTAAGCTTGTTAAAGTGCTGCTCAGCTACGAGCACTCATATTAAGCTTGTTAAAGTGCTGCTAAGCTATGGGCAATTATTTTCCTTTTTTTATATATTATATCGGTTTTGTTCACATATACATGGGCCATTTCATTACATTTTACTTAAATTATAGTTATATATGTCGGGAAATTGTTTCATACTTATTTAAATAAAAAATGGAGAACGATGTTGTGGGGACTCGAACCGTGACTACCTCCTCTTTGGCCGATGTCTCTACCGCTACGCTATTGCTACTTGGCTTAATTTGCATATGTAGATCTTATATGCTTTTCAATGTCTGCTAACTGTGGCTGAGCAAAGGGCATACCCGCGCAAATGAGCACAAATGCGGGCAAACATATTGGAAATTATAAAAAAAAAAATGAAACTGTTATTTTTACATTTTATACATTTTCAGTAGGGTTTAGTCTGTGGGGATGTGTGGTGTTGTATTACTTGACATTTCAGCGGACAGCATGGGTGTTTACTATCAAGACTCTGACTCTTCTGGGGGCGTGTCCCTTTGCAGTACTCGGCAATTGGACATTCCCCCTACTTTCCTACACGGACCGTGTTAGACTAGGGTATGATCCAGCATGCCCTCATGAATATGCATGGAATGCTGATGTCATACCGTTCAACTGCAGCTTCCGTGTAAGATTTATTTAGTCTTACACGGAGGATTGCTGAATCTGGGGGGCTATGATTTAAGGAAAGAAATTCAGTGCTACTGTTCAACTTTAGTTTTCCTTGCATTCTTTCAACATACCTTTCCTGCCCAAGACAGCACAGTGAAAATCATTTAGGAAATAACTCAATTAAGTCTCTACCCCCAGAAGCTATAGGGGTTATAGATGTTCTGGGATGCATTTTAGAGCATTTTCTCAATCTTTTAATCGAATGGTGGCCTAAAAAAATCACGAGTAAGAAATGAATTTCAGTCTTTTTTTTTTCTTTCATTGTGCAAAGGTTTAATGTTCAAAGCTGACAAAATAGTAGCTCACAATAAACTAACAAGACAATTGTTGAGGATACACAGGTCCTATCGGGTAATACTGCCTGCCTGCCTAACCCCTCCCCCTAAAAAAGACAGTCACTGCCTATGCAACTAGTTTTAGACTGGGATGAAAGCAGAGGTTCAAACTGCCCTAGTCATGTATTTCATGTGACCTCTGACATACATATACATAGCATGCCTGCTCATTCCTCACTCCTAAGACCCAACGGCAGCCACCTATATATGTGCCTGATGTGTGATTGTTAGGAAAGTGAAAAAATAATGATTACAGTAATGTATTCTACTTTGTTGTTCCTAGACACTACACTTCTCTATACAAGCTATAGTAAAGTTCATTGTACACTTCTGAGTTCTGTGAGAAAAGTAAAAGAAACAATGAGCACACTGTCCCCAGCCCAAAAACAAGTTATAATGACCACCTGTGCACACCTCTATGGTCTGACTGTGATGAAAATTGAAGAAGTAATAACCACACAATTTATTTTATTTTATTTTATTTTATTTTACATTTGTTAACCGGGCTAGTCTAGCTGGATATATGTCCATTTTCAGTAGAGGCCCGAGGAGAAAAGCTCCACACATACTAAATTTCAAAGGGACAATTTACAGAATAAAAAATTAAGTACAAAATGAATATACATTTAGTAACATGAAACAAACAAAAAAAAATACACGAAATACCTAAGGAACATACTATAAAATAGTTGTTCAGTAAAAGCATTACACAAAGTCAGGATTAGCAACATGGTTTCAATAAAATGTTGAAGAGAAGAAGTAGAACAGGAGATAAGAAGGGAATACAAAGGAGGAAGAGGGAAAGAAGCAATAGTCTAGAGAGGAGAAGGGTAAGAATGTGTACGAGAGGACAGGGGAGAGAAAAAGGAGGAGTAGGTTAGAGCATTAGAGGAGAGCAACAGGGCAATAAGAAGAAGGAATAAGTATATTTACTAAGTAAAGTGTAAAGTTCTAGTGGAGAAGGGGAAAGAAGAGATTAGTCAGGATCTCCCACCTCCCCACATAACCTACAGCAACTTTCTATACACATGCATCTCAATGGGGCTGGTTTTAGAATGGGTGCAGTTGAGAGCAATGGCCATTATCAGCTTTATCCTAACAGCGTCATATCACAGCCCTGTTCAGGTTAGAGTATAATCAGAAAATGAATACATTTTTCTCTTCATTTTTCCCAACCAGCAACAGATTTTGTGGGGCCTCCACATAGTCATGGATAATTATGAAGGTGGGCCTCGCTGTATCCATTTATACAGTCTGGGCAGTGGGGGCCACCAGACTTTTAGAAGATGCAAGTGTCTGAATATTTTGTGATATATTTTATACCATATTTGTGTAAAGGTGACTTTGCTACAGGTTGCTCAACGTTGCCCAACGGTAAGCTGATTGGCGCTCTGCGCAGCTCCGCGCAAATGGTTTACGCTGGGTAATGCGTTATTTAGCTATAAGCAGTCATATTATGCTGGGTGAAGTGCTGCTGAGCTACGGGCACTCATATTATGCTTGTTAAAGCGCTGCTCAGCTAGCTGCATTTTGTACTGATACCCTGAAGAATAATGCATGTGTCCTCACATTATGGGATATGGTTATAGATAAAATAAAAATCAGTGATATTTTTTAGACACACACACACACACACACACACACACACACACACACACACACACACACACACACACACACACACACACACACACACACACACGTATAAGCCATAGTAATACTAGTTTCATACTTATTTCAACAAATAGCAGTACCTTGTGCAATACTGGATGTGCCACAGTAGATCAGTGACTGTTTGTTATTTAGCAGTCATCAAACAGCAGCAGGGGTAAGCCACTTTTATTTGCCTCATTGAGGAGTAATGCATACCTGTCATTAGTTATCTCACTGAGGAGTAATGCATACCTGTCATTATTTACCTTGTTGAGGAGTAATGCACATCTGTCATTATTTGCATCACTGAGGAGTAATGCATACCAGTCATTTACCTCATTGAGGAGCAATGCATATCTGTCATTATTTACCTCGTAGAGGAGTAATGCATATCTGTCATTATTTACCTCATTGAGGAGTAATGCATATCTGTTATTATTTACCTCGTTGAGGAATAATGTATACCTGTCATTATTTACCTCATTGAGGAGTAATGCATATCTGTCATTATTTACCTCATTGAGGAGTAATGCATGCCTGCCACTGTGCCTGATTTCAGAGACCTTCATTGATTTCGCCTCATAATTTTGCTCTGTACTTCATAAAAAGTTTGTTTTGCTGGCATATCATTTAGGATTACAGACAGTCAGTAAATCCAGACATCAACATTTTATACCTCTTACTGTCAAAAAATGCACATTGATACAAATGTGTTATTCTATTAACTCTTAAGTGAATTAGAGTAATATCTAAAATGTCTTTTTGATTTCTGAGCCATTATTCTGCTTTTTGAGCATTGAGTAGAATTCTTCAGCAATAAAATAGACACTTATAGTATTTGGTGGTCCTGCTAGTATTTAAAAAAACTACCTAAAAGAGAAAACCATCCCTGAAGATTGGGAGCATCAGCTCTTCTTAAAAATCCCAGGTAAGCACTGAAATCAGTCACTCTGGGCTGCTGATCTGTAGTGTTTACCTTGCTCAAGTAAATTATCAGCTTTATACTAACAGGGTCATATCAAAGCCCTGTTCTCATTAATGAACAAAATTAGAAAATTACTGCATTTTTTCCTCATTTTCCCTACCAGCAGTAGCTTTTGTGGGGCCCCACACAGTCAAGGATGATTAAGGGGGCCCCTGCTGCCACGAGTATTGCAGTTACCTAAAGCTGGCTGAGAAAATCTTCATTCATTCATTACCGATGAGTTATCAGTTCCATCCTTGAAACCGAGCTGGCCTTACATCAAGCTCATGTCAGCCAAAAACTCTCGAGCCAAGATCCTACCCAGACTGCTCTGCTCCCTGTTACCTCAGATAGAGTTTGCAAGTTGATAGACAAAAGTAGAGGCTACCTCTCGTCATAACAGACCTACAATAAAGGAGTATATGAGATCAACCAGGAACCTCTGGAGGGGGATGGAGGGTGGGGAGTAATGAATGAACGAAGATCAACAACACAGATGGAACGTTATGGTAAGACATAACTTCTTTATCTGATGTTGTTAATCTTTGTTCATTCCTTACTGATGGGACATAGTCTTCAGCTAACTTTATCCCTGGGTGGCCCTCATGGAAGGACATTCCTGAGCACCATGGAGCCAAAGGAAGCTCTACCTCTGGAGGCCAAATCCAATTTGTAATAAAGGATAAAAGTATGAGGTTTGGCCCAAGTCATAGCTGAGCAAATATCATTGAGGGAAGCCCTAGCATGGAAAGCTGCTGAAGTTGCCAGAGACCTTGTAGAATGGGCTTTCACTCTGTGAGGCAAGGTGAGATTGTTCTTGTAGATAAAGGTAATGCAATTTCTCAACCATGATGCCAATGTACCTTTTGAGACAGGATGACCTAGTCTTGGTCCAGAAAAGGCTAGAAATAGTTGGTCTGATTTACGGGTAGGTTTTGTTCTGTCCAGATAGAATCGTATTTGCCTATGAACATCCAGGGAGTGCAGGCAATACTCTCCCATGTTAGAATGATTAGGAAAAAATACTGGAAGATCAATAGACTGGTTGATCGACCACTCTGACACCACTTTTGTTAAAAAGGAAGAATTAGTTCTCAGTGATACTCTGTCCTTATGAAAGATAAGGTAGGGATGTTTGATGCATAAGGCTTGAAGTTCTTTAAAATGTCTGACCGATGTGATTGCATCCAGAAACAAAGTTTTCCAAGAGAGGTACTTTAAATCACATGAAGACGCAGGTTCAAAGGGGGGACCTGTTAGGGCTTGTAGGATCAAGGCCAAATCCCAAGGTTAAAATGGTTCTTAAAAGGGAGGTTTTAGGTGAAGAACCCCCTTCAAGGAAGTCTTACAGAGTCTATGTGACATGAGTGAAGAATCCTGAAAACTAATGTGGAAATTTGAAATGGCAGCTAAATGAACATGAATAATCAAGGCAGACACCCCAGAGTGGAAAAGATGTGATAAGTAATCCAGAACCACTGAAACTGGGGCTGACAAGGGGTCTAATTGTTTATTCACTGTCCATAAAGAAAACCTTTTCCATTTACTGAGATAGATTAGTCTGGTTGATGAATTATGAGATGTGATAAGAATATTGCGCACCGGGGACGAGAGGTTATCTTGCCTGGCAATCATTGGAAGTGGAGAAACCAAGCTGTCAACTTCAGGGTTGTTAGAGTGGGGTGAGTCAGACCCTACAGATGGGATTTCAATGTTGGGGATGGATTGAGGATCCATGGTCGATCTAGCAGGTGAAGCCAGAGGATGGGGAACCAGACTTGTCGAGGCCAATATGGAGCAATGTGGATCACCTTTCTTTTCAACTGCCATGCTTTCTTCAGAAATTGGGAGATGAGGGGGAGAGGAGAATAAGCATAAAGTAGACCTGAGGGCCAAGCATGGACTAGAGCGTCTCTTGGTGACTATCCCCAATGGGGGATCAGGGCAAAATAGTTGCTGCACTTGTAGTTGATTGGGGAGGTGAATAGGTCGCAGCAAGGCTCGACCCAACGGTTGAAAATTTTTGCCACTATCACAGGGTTGAGGGACCACTTGTGAGGTTGTAGAATGCACCTGCTCAACTTGATTGCTATTCCACTGGAGCTCCCGGGAATGTGCATTCCAGTTAGAAAGCGGTTGGAAGCTATCACCCATTGCCATATTCTCAAAGCCTCTCAACATAACGGATAAGATGTGGTGCCCCCTTGCTTGTTGATGTACCAGATCACTAACATGTTGTCTGATTGGATTGCAATAGTCCCTGACGGAAGGATGGAATGGAATGCTTGCAACGCTAGTAGCATCGCCCTCAGTACCAGGACATTGATATGCAAAAGGGCCTCTGTCTCCGACCAGGTGCCTTGGACAGAGTTTCCCTGACATAGCCCCTCCCACCCCATCAGGGAGGTGTCTGTGGTCACCATGGCTTTTGGTTGATGGGGGCTGAAGTGGCGAGACCATTGTTGGGAGTTTTGAGATGTCCACCAGAGCAAATCTTGCTTGCATCTCTGAGTTACACTTATCAGAAAAGACAAAGGGTGTTGTAGAGAGTACCACTGAGTGAGGAGCAACCACTGGAGAAGTCTCATGTGGAATCTGACCAGAGGAACAATGGTGATTAAGGCTGACTTTGACCCCAAGAGTTGGAGTATGGACCAAGCGGAAGATTTGTGGTGACAGAGCAGCGGCTGAACCTGTTGTCTTATTCTTTGAAGTCTGTGATCCAGAAGAGATGCTGTGCAATTCCTCATGTCCAACAGTACCCCAATGAATTCTAAAGACAGTGCTGGGGTCGTGTTGGACTTCTCACAGTTTATAGTGATTCCCAGGTGTTGTGCTGTGAGGAGAGTGTAGTCTAGGTCTTCTTCCAGTTGGTGCTTGGTGGGGGCAGTGAGGAGCCAGTCATCTAGATATAGAAATGCCTAGAATCCTTGAAGTCACAGGTGAGCAATGACCACTGCCATGCATTTGGTGAACACTCTGGGGGATGTAGAGAGACCGAAGGTCAGTGCTCAAAATTGGTAGTGACTGGCTCCTATGCATAAGCGGAGGTATCTTCTTGAGCGCTTGTCCATTTTTATATGGTAATATGCATCTTGAAGATCTACAGATCATATCCAATCATCTTCTTCCAGAAGAGGAAGGATAGACTGAACCATGACCATCCAGAATTTCTCTGTTTTTTTACAAATTTGTTCAGTGTGCTGAGATCCAGAATTGGTCTCCAGTCCCCTGTCTTCTTTGGCACCAAAAATACCCTTTAGTAAAAACCAGCTCCTATCTGGTTTAGGGAAACCATTTGGATGACTATTTTTTGTAGCAGCTTTCGGATTTTGTGTGCTGCTGCTTCCCTTTGGGCGGAACATCGGGTGAGACTCTGGATGAGGTTGGACAGAGATGAAAGGGGATGTGATAGCCTCTGGATATTATCCATTGTACCCAAGAGTTTGTGGTAATGTTTCATCAGGCAGTGAGGTACAAGGAAAAATTACCCCCGACCGCTTCCATTGGAGTTTCCCCCTCTGGCTCTAGGGGAAAACTCGGCACCTGCTTCATGGAATGAGCCCTGTGATTTTCTGTGCCACATCTTCCTGCTCTTCTGATTTCTGGAGTAGAATCATTGAGGAGTGGAGTGTCTGATACCAATGGCAGATAGAGTCTTGCCATCTTGTTCACACCTTACCAGAGTATCTTTAACTTTAGGGCCAAACAAAGAAGCGGCCTCAATGGGGGAATTCATAAAGGAAGCCTTAAAGGAGTCTGCAAAGTCATAAAGGTACATCCAGGCATATCGTCTCATGACTATGCCTGTGCCTGCTGCTCTAGCTGCTCCTTCCTTTGTGTGTGAAATAAGACACATGGAAGAATTGGATATGGATTCTAGGGTTTCTATCTGAGAAGCTACATTGTCATGGACCTCATCAGAGACAGCTCCTGCCAAGGTTTCAGAGAGTTGGATGATAAGATCCCTCTGGAGCATTGTAAAGTGTGCCAAATAGTTTAAGGACCTTACAATAAAGGCCGATAAAGCAAACACATGCTTTCCGAGTCTGTCTGTTGCCCAGGACTCCTTGATGGGCTGATGGACAGTCTGGCTCTCTTCTGCCAAGTCTTTCTTGGTTGCAGCCACTACCACCATGCCATCTACTGGAAGACCTTTTGACCAATGGGGATGCTCAGCTGGAGGAGAAAAGATCTTGTCAGGCCTCTGCGGTATAGCTTCCAGGGTGTCAGGAGCCTTCCATGCACACTGGACGATGAGCTGGACAAGCTCATCGGCCGGTGGGGTAACCCAGGAGGTAGGGGTTCAGGCACAAAAGGCCTGCAGGAATATGGATTCCTCTGAGGAAGGATTGGAGGACTTCCAGTCACCCCTCTGTCTTAGGATCTTGATGATGTCACCAAAGGACACCTCATCAGAGGGTGACTGTGGGGACCCTTCCCCATCATCAAAGTTCATATCTTCGGTCAAAGACTCCTCCTCAATGGAGTCCATGTGCTTCCTCTTGCATGAAACCTTGCGAGGTACTTCCTCAGTGGAGAGTTCTGCGGAAGACTGCAAAGATAGGGTCTCTTGAGGGAGAGAAACCTGAGGCCCTTGTGCCCGGTGTCTGGTGGTTGTGGCTTGTGACAGTTGCAGCACAGAGGGGGGAGAGGACTCTGACATGGGGGGGTTGCCAGCAGAGGCAAGCACCCCCTCCATGGCCTGGAAGGCAGGAATGCCCAAAGAGGGATGGGAGCCAGGGTCACACCCCGCTCTGACGATCTGACCCCCAGACTAGGAGTCTGAAGAGGGCTATGGAGCATTAGGGAGGGAGGATTCCTGGAGAGTGCCATAGAAAGAATTGGTGTGGAACCAAGAATGCCCTACCCCATGGTGCAGCCACTAGCCTGAGAAGATCCCGATGCCCAGTGCATCGAGGGCCACAAGGATGACTCCGGCTCCAAAGTGAGGTCCACTACTGGAGTCATGGGAGGGAAGCTGCTGTCAGAGGAAGGGGCTTCAATGCTTGTGTGGAAGTTGAAGGAGTGTACGTTGGAGTCTGAGGAGAAATATGTTCACCTGAAAGAGGGAACGTAGCTTTAGATGGTTGAGAGAGACCCCTGGTCACAAGCAACTGGTCAACAAACCACAACACATCTTGTTCAGAGAGGCTCCTGGTCGACCTCATAGAGAAACTTGAAGGTGATTCTGGCCTTTCTAGAAAAGGGCTATATTGGCTACCAACAAACAGATCCAAAGAAGGAGAGTACTTGGTCCTTGCTAGTTTGAGTGGTGCAGAGCTCAGAACCAAGGGTGTCTACACCAAGGAGAATGATGTTGAGGTAGTCTGCACCGATGAAGGCAGTGCCATAGAAGTTGAAGGTGTCTCCACCGTAAAGGCAAGTATCTGCACCGATGAGTATGGTGCCATCGAGGAAGGTGTCTGCACTGGTAATAACGACGGTGCAAAAAAGGACTGTACCGAAGAGCATGTCGGTGCTGAAGGTGTCTGCACCATAGAGGACAGTATTGTCAAACTTGGGGCCGAAGGAGATTGCACCAATGGTGCCGAAGGAGACTGAACCTGCAGAGATGGTGCTGGTAAAGGCTGCAATGAAACTGTTGGAGCTGTAAATGTCTGAAATGGGAACTCCAGTGCCGGTGGCAATAAAGAGGACATAGCTGGAGCAAGAATCAACTGGGGAGGTGCCAAGCCTGGAGCCAAAGGGTCACAGGTGGCAGCGCCGGACTAGAAATTTTTACCTTATTATGCGTCGACTCCCTGCGATCTACAGAGGGAGATGACGTGAGTGACATTGCGGAGGAAGAAGATGAATGCCTTTTATGGGGTTTAGCAGGAGGGGGTGAGCCCCCTGACCCAGAGATAGCCTCCCAGAAAGGAGTTTTAAGGAGACCTTTCAAGATTAACTTATTCTTTCTTTCATTGAGAGTCCTGGTCAAAAAATTCTACAAATCCCAAATGGGGGATCCACTGTAAGGTGGGAGACATTCAAGCAATAGACACATAAATCATGGCCATCAGAAAGTGGTAACTTACGGCTGCAATACTTACACTGTTTGAAACCAGCACTACTTTTCTTATCCAAAATAATAATGTGGAGAACAACAACAGTACCAAAGAGTTAAGAAGGCTACCCAGAAGGGTAAGAAGAGAGAAAGGAAGGATTACCAATGATGGTAATGAAGAATTACCTCAAAGGTAAGAAAAAGGGTAATAAAGGGAAATAAACTATAGGGAGAGAGTCTTAAAGATACGATAGGGTAGGAGTATAGTAATAGTAACTGACTGAAAACTTTTAAAGTACTAACAATATAGAAACTTTCAAAAAATTATTCACTTAGCTGAGAGAGAGTGGCTTGACACGGCTGTACAGCAATGCGGCAAATGACATCTGAGGTAACGGGGGCAGAGCATTCTGAGTAGGATCTTGGCTCTAGAGTTTTTGGCTGATGTGAGCTTGGTATAAGGCTGGCTCGGTTCCGAGGACAGAACCGATAACCCATCAGTAAGGAATGAACAAAGATTTACATCATCAGATCAAATGTTTGTTCTTTTTTTACAAATAACAGAGGAGATTGTAGGAGCTTGGCAATATTGTGTCTACATGCGGTTTGTGGACTTGGAGGTATACGACTGTGTATCCTGGCACAACTTATGAGAAGTACAACACCAACAACAGCACCCACCAACCAACAACCAACAACCAACATCATCTCAGGATCTCTGCTGCTTTCTCTTTCTGTCTTGATATTTCAGGACTGGGTATAGTATCTGTATTCTAAGCATTAAGTTAAATACATTCAGGGTCCACGTAGGGCTTTTTGTCAAGGATGGTTCTTGTTTCCAGTGTTGCTTGTAATTTTCATGGACAAGATGTTAAAGTCCAGCCAGGGTCCTGACAGTATCCATTTTGGGGTTGTGAAGGCAGCATCTTTGTTGTTTTCAGATTATGTTGTCCTCTTAACCTTAGGTGACTGTGATCTTTATTGTTCAATAGAGTGATTCACTCTTGTATGTGAAGTAGTTGCAATGAAAATCAAAGCTTCCAAATTAGAGGTCATGGTTCTGACCCTCAAAAATAGTTTGCTTTCCCAGTTGAGGGATTAGCAGCTGCCTGAGTTAAAGGAGTTTAGGTATTTTGGGGTCTTGGTCACACATTGTGAGGGTAGAGAGGATTGGGTGAGTGACCAGCAGATTGGTGTAATGATGTCAAGTGTTGTACAAGTCTCTGGTTGCAAATCAGTTTCTGATGATCAATCCATCTCCCCATTATTGGTTGTTGACGATAAGCACAAGTATCATTTTGCAAAGTCTCTCCCCTTAAACTTCTCACTAAGCTGAAAGACCTTTGATAAAGTTACTTAACACTGAGTGCACTGATATTGCGTGCATTGGTTTTATTAAATTAGTGAGTTTTTTACTATAATCAGTTTACTGGTTCTTGCTGATGGCAAAAGGAGGTTTCCAGGCTGGTTGTTTTGTACCGAACTTTAAATATTCAGTAGCAAGTCCACCCAAACATTATCCAAAAACTGAACTCCAAGCAATTATAGTTATTCCTGCCCCCAGAATCATTCCAGTGGGTAGCATGGATCAGCACTTCCCCAAATCTTCTGTAGCCAGCTTGATTGAGATGGATATTTTGAGCATGCATCTCAACCTCTCAGAACACAAAACCTGGACAAAGTCGTAAGTAAAAGTGGGACAAAGGCCCAAAAATAGGGAAATTTTCTAAATATTGCTCTTACAAACTTAGAAAGTTTTGCATTAGCATGAATTTTCTGAAGGAAAGCCTGAAACTCAAATGTCTGTCATTATTTTCTAACTTCAATCTTTAATGATTTACCACTAATTTGCCAGAAAACCACAGTTTTATGAAAACAACAGATCAAAAATACAAGGCAAAAATCTGGACATTCTGTGAAAATTCTGTACAATTGAGAAGTGTGACAGTGTAAGAATTGTCTCATGCTGTCTGACAATCATCTATTACTGAAACAGTATAACACAGTGTGTGAGAGATGTACATATATAACATCCTTGGAGGCAAAAATCAGACACACACACACACACACAAACACACACACACACACACACACACACACACACACACACACACACACACACACACACACACACACACACACACACACACACACACACACACACACACACACACACACTAAACTCAGACACCAAAATCATCAACAGTACTTTACTCAGCACACCTCTCAAAGGCCATCACAATACACACACTCCTTCGTATGCTGAGGTTCTAAAGATTAACCTGCCTAAACCTCAAAGACCTGCAAGATACAACACATGTACAAAGCAAGATAAGCCTACCTCCCCACATAGCACAAGGAGTCCCAAAGTCACAGATGCTGATGGCGTAATGCAGGCATCAGCCCAACCAGATATGCTTGTTATAGATGACTCCATTGTAAGACATTACCAGGCTGAGCAAGGAAAGACTCACAGTTTTTTGTTTGATGAGAGTATCTATCAGATCATGCATGCAGTCTAGTCCTTGAACAACAACTACCAGTATGACTCTGTCATAGTTCATGCTGGTGTAAATAACTTAAGGTGTACCTACCTGGACTACATGAAGATAGAGGCATGACGGAGCTCTAAGACTATGTATCCAAGGCAGATATGACCCTAGCACTGAGCAGCACTGTCTCCATGGATGATGCTGCAGTTTTAGCAAAAAGTAATTGACTTCAATAATTGACTTGGTTTTTGATGTCATTCAGTGGGGGTCCAATATCTCTTAGCCTAGGAGGATATGATTGACAAACCACACTGCTTTGCCAGAGATGGCCTACATTTGTCCCTTCTTGGGTTTTGATTATTGGCAAAGACATTGTCAACATCCATAGTGCCTTTCTTAGGCAATACCATCCTGATAAACCTACCAACATAATAAAACAAGAATAGGAAAATATGAAGGTATTACTGATAAATGCTAGGATCCTAAGCAAGAGACTCCACTCCCTACAAGACATTCTCGCTCTGGAAGACATTGACATCTGAGTAGTGACTGAGGCATGATTTAAAATAGTGGAGAGCACACTGGCTGTGAAAGACTATAATGTCTTCTACAAATTTAGACCAGCTGCTGTGTAGGAAGGAAAAAAGTTGGAGATGTATCATTTTATATCCAGAAGAAACTCACATCAAGGCTAGTAAAGCAGCATGATGCACTAGAGCTTCTTCATGTCAAATTAATCATCAGAAAGTTCCTGTACCATATAATAGCTAGCTATAGAACTTCCTCTATGACACAAGAAAGCCACACCACCTATCTATGGGAAATAGACTCACTCAGTATTAAACCCAATACCATTGTCCTTGGTGATCTAAAGTATCCGACTATAGACTGGGAAACCTACACCAGCACTAGTGCATAAGCACATAGATTCCTAGACTTTGTCAATACAAATGCCCTGGAACAATTAGAGTATCCACTAGGGGGAATAATATCTTACTAATACAGGAGCATCTTGCACCACCCCTTGTGTATCGTCTTCACTTGTTAGTTTGACCGGAAATCAGTTTCCTTTGATAATAGACTTGAAACTAAAGATCCCTGCCACACAAGATACCTTTAGTAATTTTTTTAAGACAAACTACCTACTCCTAAATCACACATTGGCAGGCTTCACCCCCCCCCCCACCAAACTCAATTAACTCCACTAAATATGCAGGAACATACAGCACCACACTATATCATCATGTAAACAGCTGCATAGATACAGCTGTACCCTGCAGGCACAAGGGCGAGGCAAACCCCGGAAACAAACCCATATGGTGGAACCGTAATATAAACAAGCTTTGTAATAAAAAGAAAATAATTTTGACAAAAACTAAGAACAGTAATTCCCAGAATCTTAGAGCTCTTGTCACTGAAATAAACAGACAACTCAGAAGCTTAATAAAATTCAAGTTTGCGTCTAAAATAGCTACCCAAGCCAAAGACAATCACAAGGCACTTTTTAGTTATTTTTGTAATTTCAAGCTGATTGTAATTTATGTTATCTCCACCAAGCCTGAAGATGTAGTGAACCTACTGGTCACTAAATCTAGCTCTAACTTTACCCCATATACTCTATGTCTGTCCCTCAAGATATACCTGAAACTGCCCTTTCTCCAGCTATCACAGAAGACCACATTCTAAAAGTTCTGTCAAAAGCTAAAAATACTTCGTTGATGGGTCCTGACAATATCTCTGGATGCATCTTAAATAGGAAGAAGCATGATTTAGCCACAGCCCTAACAACAGTGTTCAATCTTAGCCTCTTTACAGGTTTTGTACCAAGTGAATGGAGAACAGCTACAGTCACTCCCCTGAATAAAGGAGGATCTTTCACAGAAGCAGTCAATTGCAGACTCATAAGTCTGATCAGCCAAGTGAAAAGACATGGAAAGACTTACAATAGAACTAATCAATCAGGACATAGGGAACCTCCAAACACTAGACCCATCTCAGTTTGGATTTGTCAAGGGCAAGCCATGCTTACTCAGCCTGGTGGATTTTTTTGAAAAGTTCACCAAATCAATGGATGAAGGCAAAATGGTACACACCTCATACCTCAACCTGGCTAATGCTTTTGATACATTTCCCACTCAGACATAATAAAAATGCTAAATAAACTGGAAATAAACCCCCTCTGTGACCCGCTAGATTGCCAACTAGCTCATAGATAGGCTGCAGGATATCAAAATAGGTTAAATTACCACCGCAAAGAGACTAGCCACCAGTGGAGCACCCCAGAGTTTTTGTGCTAGGACCTCTCCTGTTTGGCATCTAATTCTCTGAAGTAAAAGCCAACACCAAAGTGCTCTGGCTGATTAAGTTTGCAGATGATTGAAAGCTAGGAGCAGTTACTGAATCCCAAAATGACTTGGCCATACTGCAGGAAAGTTTGTTAGAAATAAGTAACTGGTGCAGAAATCAAGGACTAAAACTAAGTGCCAAAAATGCATTTTTGTGTTCTTTGGGAAGTCCTCTATCCCAGGGAACTATCACATTGATAATATTCCCCATAGAGTTGATCCAGCTGTTTAGGGTTTGGTATCTTGTGTACAATGACCTAACTTTTGCCAGTATGTGTTCATTGTTTAAGAAAGTCATTCTATATTTCACAACTATAAACAAAGGGATTATGTCTGAATCTGGAGGTGTCATTGTCCACCTTTACTCAGCCTTCCTTAGGTCAGTCAATGACTATAATGCCCCCTTCGGCATGTATCTGTCCAGACACATGCAACAGCTGGAATGCCCACAGAGATACTTTACTAAAAGGATACAAGGCTTAAATGACATGCCCTTCATGGACCAATTCAAAGCCCTCTCACTATACTCAGTATCCTATAGACTGCTAAGAGATGACCTGATGTCTGGCATACAAAGCATTCTCTGACCAAATACTCATGGATTTACTGTGCGTCAGCAAGTCAAACGGCATCAGAAATGGTCAGTCTAGGAATCTAAACCTGTTGAGCAACATCAGCAGAATGGTTTGGAGGGACAGGTATATCTCAAAGAGGATACTGCTGCTGTGGAACAGACTCCCCATCCACATAAAACAAAATTCATCCTTGTCCATATTCAAGTGCAAGTTAAATATGGACAAGGATATGTAGTCAGAAAGGCCTTCTATGTGGCACATCTCATTACAAAAGGTTTCTCATCCAGGAAGAAAGAGGTCAAAGTCCCTCTTTACTCATCCCTCATTAGACCTATTATAGAATATAACACCCCATTTGGTATGTACCTCACTAGACACCTGCAGCAACTGGAAAGGCCACAAAAATACCTAACTAAGAGGATCTTAGGCCCTAGACACATGCCCTATATGGACAGACTCAAAAAATTCCAGCTATACTCTGTCTCTTATCACCTACTTAGAGGCAATCTCAGCTTGACCTACAAAGCCATGTCTGACTCAAAGCTGCTAGATATGCTACACCTAAAGAAATCCCAGTCCCTCCATGCCACATGCTCCAGGGACCTTAACCTCATTACTACAATAAACAGAACATGCTGGAGGGGCAGGTTCCTAACCCAGAGACTTTCCATACTCTGGAACAAACTTCCCATTCACGTCAAGCAGAGCACTTCACTGGCCCTCTTTAAGAGAAATCTTGACGAGTGGGTGGGCAATAGGAAGTTCACCCTGGGGATTACTTCAATGGCCTTGCTTGACAGGGGCACTGGGAACTTACTTTGGGTGGCATGATACCAGGGAATCTTCTTGGGCTAGGCTTATATAGGCTCCAGGCCCCTTAGCCTAGTACACACATATGAACCTATGAATGGGAAATGGAAAATGTACCCCAGCACTACCCCCTGTTCTACTAATGGGCAGATGTAGCTCCTAAATGCTTTATCTCATGTATGTGTTTTTCAAATGATCTATTGTATGATCACAGTTATTCTCATTAAGGCTAATATATAATTGGGATGTGTAATGCCAATCTCTAACCAAATGTTATAAGTTAATTTGAGAACAAAAAGGAAATTGACTAGGTTTAAAATGGCCTTCAAGGGCAGCTAGCCCTATTAATTACCTATAAATGTATAAGACCTGAGATGTAGGAAGAAGCTCTTAATTTAATGTATTGGCAAATCTGTGTCTGCATCTGTACCTATGGTCTTGAACATTGGGTCATGACTAAAATGAAGAGATCACAGAAACAGGCAGCAGAAATGAGGTTCCTTCCCAGGATAGCTAGACCCATTCTTCATAGTAGAACGACGTGCCTGGTAATCTGAGAGGAGTTCAGTGTACATCATTGCTCTGCTTTCTTGAGAAGAGTCAGAGGAAGTGGTTTGGGCAGCTTGTAGTAATACCCCCATGTGCTATCCACTACAGTTTTCTTGACTTGTCATGGCCTAATGGATGGAGACTGCAGATTATCTTTCTCATCTTGCCTGGGAATACCCAAAGTTTTTCTTGATTTATGTATTTATTTATTCCTTCCTGTGTTAACTAGGCAACTTTTTTTGGCATACAGGAATGACTTGGATCATTATCTGGTTGACTGACTTGTTCAGATTCCCAAAGCAGACAGATGGACGTTCAAGGATTCAAATCCTTGACTACATGATGAAGTCAGTTAGCTCCTCGTTGCTTTAATCTTGTGCATCAAAACTGCCACAGAATAAACTGAGACTGTTGCTGTTGATAGATAGGGATGTCTAGTCTACCCTATCTGATTGTTACCTCCACACTCCGACCAGGACTCCTACCAGGACAAGTGGTTTAGAAAAAAATGATGATAACGATGGTGATGACTTAAATTAGGTAGCATTGTTCTTCCTCCAAGAGGTGGCTTATTCACATAGAATGGCTTGGGCAAGTTTCACACCTGATGTGCAAAGACAAAAACAGTCTAGCACTTTATCATTAGAAAGTAACATGCTGTTTTGTAAGAAGGTGGCCCCAGTTAACTAGTACTTTGAGCTTCAGGCATTAAAATAAATTATTTGTTAATGAACTTGGTTTGATTATTGATAATGACATCAGTTTTAATCAATATTTTTCACAGTTCGACTCAAGGGCTATGGGATCGCACTTTTTTATCTCACCTCTGACCATCAAACCCTTCATCTGACCTCCTTATCAACCCATTTGTTCCTCCTTTGGTACAAGAGTCAGCCCATGTGTTCTGCAAGCAGAGCAAGAGCCCTATGTCTTATCCATTTCCTGTGTAAGGTGAGAAAGCATAGGCCCAGTTGTTCCCTTCAGAGGTGAGAGTTGTTAGTCAGCAGGCAATAGCTCCCATACAGGGGGGTCTCCCTACATAGCCTCTCCCTGCAGTGGTTGGTTGCCTTTCCCTAATCCTACTACTCTAGGGAATCACCCTAGAAAGGTCTTCATCCACTCAGAATGTCCTTTACTGCCTTGTAGCACAAGCTACCTGGCCTAGTAGCTTCATCCTCCCAGCAATCTTGAGCTAGCATCAGTTGCGCATTCCTACTCTCCCACTATAGTCCTTCCAGTTCCTTGGCCGCTAATCAAGCATGAGTCATCTTGGTTATAGTCAGGGCTTTATCCACCTACACCATAGGGCTGTGGGTGTAGCAGTACATTTAATGCACAAGGAGATAAACTGCTAGACAGTGGAGGTAATTATTGTTATGTATACCTTTTTACTTCACCAAATTACTCAGCATAATGTTCTATTCTGTACTGTCTTAACTAAAATACCTTATCCAACAAGAGGAGTTTTAATTCCTTATCCAGAAGATTGATCACCTCAGTATCCTGAGTTTCTCAGAAAGTGAGGCTTCAGTAACTGACACTTTTTTTTTTATCCCGTTCCGCCTTCTTAAGAGTGAAGTGGGCCTTCTATTCCAGGCTCTGAGTAACTCTCTTTTGAATGCCGGTACTGCATTCATGGCTTCGCTGAATGAATCTCTGAAGTTGCTTGTTAGTTTTAGCAATCAGGTTATTACAATTTCAGGAGCAGAGAAGATTATTTTTATTCACAATTTTAAGTTGAGGGGAGCATTGTCTGGAATTCAGCATGGGACACAAGATAAACTAGCTATGGATCTGATCTCTGAAACTTTAATTAAGGGCACTGACAACAGTTTATTCTTCAACTTTCTTGGTTAGAATTCTACAGTTTTCCTGAACTTCACAAACATCTTCTCCCTAAGAGACCCTGCACTCTGGAATTCCCTTTCTAGTGATATCAGGCTGCATCACACTCTAACTGCTTTTTCTATTCGGCTCAAGCACTTCCTACAACAGAGAGCAGGTTGCTGCTGCGGGTCTATATTATAAGCACGGAAGACCTTTTCAACAAATACGAAAACAGTGACACATTGCACGAACCGCAAAAACACTGAATGCCTTAAACCACGAAATTCAAAATCTCACATCGTCATAGTTGGCCAACCCCACCGCCCGCTACATACTACCTACCCAAACAAGATAAATAAATCACATACATGCACTAAACAAAACCCTACTTTTAACCCTACACTAAACCTTGCATACATTACTATCTATGCACTTACCTTAACCTGCAACTTAACCCTAAGGTCTGTAACTATCGCACACTTGCCTTAAGGAGCTATACCACAAAAGTGCCATCTATGATGATTCAAGATTTCAAATTTTGTGCTTCAGGATGATCGGTGTTTTCATGGTTCGCTGAATATGTGTCGACGTTTCCGTATTCGCGTAAGTGGACCTTCTCTGTCCTAATAGGGAACCGCTGCTGCATATGTGTTTTTACTTAATGATATATGGATTCTTTTAAAATACTGCTACTATTAAAGTATAAAGTTGATAGACAAGGGGGATGTGAACTGTGATGATAGGAGGTACAGACAGCTATGCCAAAAGAAGTAGGGCAGTGGATGTGTAACATATGCCAGCACAGCTAGCTGGAATTTTGTAAATAATTTTAAGTCATTTGTTTATCAAACTCATTTGTACAGATACTTGTGCTGAAAATGTATTGGTAAAGCTGCTTGTGTTAAAGTCTGTCAACAGTGTGCCCTCCTGGAAAGAAAAGAAATGTACATGCATTATTGTAACTGAATTAAATGTATATGTTTTAACAGAAGATACTGGAAGGGAAGATGTTAATCACAATCCAGCTGTATCAAACTTTGAAAAATATATTTGAAATTAAATGACTTTATGGGTTAATCCATAAAGATGCTATCCCACAGTTTTCAATGAAGCCACAGGTGCTAGAGAATAGTTTGCAGCTCCTTTAGGAAGAGTGGAATGGTTATATAGTTTTATGGCTTCCAGATGCTTTAATAAATCTTAGCTAAAGGTCTAGTGTGTATTGTAGCACATAGGTGCTAAACCCTGGCAGCTTCTAGTGATGGGGGATAGTGCGGGAAACAGAGTCAGATGACCAGATGTGTGTGATGTCATTCTGTAAGCTCGAAATAATATTTAGATATTAGTCGGCGATTGCTCTCAGTATTTTCTATTCTGTCTTGGATCTGACAAAAAGGACCACTCACCCACAGTATCTTGCCTTGCTCTATTCAGTAAGTCAGACAGTAAATCTTTACAGCTGCCTCACAGCAAGAGGTTCTCCGGTTCAATCCTCAGCTGGGGTGCCTTCTGTGCAGAGTCTGCATGTCCTCCCTGTGGTCACGTGGGTTTCCTCCAGGTGCTCCGGATTCCTCCCACATCTCAGACATGCTGTAGGTGGATTGAATATACTAAATTGGCCCTAGGCGTGAGTGTGTGCGTGTGTGTGCCTTCTGTGGAAGGTTGGGCACCGGGCTGGCACCTTGATACTGTAAAACTCCACTGCCAATCATGAGCGGACGGTGATTCGCTGTGGTGACCCCTAACCAGGAAAAGCCGAAAGAAGAAGAAGAAGTCAGGAAAATATAGTGAGAATAGCTAAGCATTGTTTTTTCTGTAAGTGTGTAGTTCTTTCCAGCTGTGTTATTTTCAATATTTCCTCTGATGAAACTCTGGTGTTTACTGTAAATAGATATTTAGTAGTTCCACTTTATTTTATTTATTATTAAATATATTTAAACTTTTAATTGTGGCTGACCCCACAAGTTTAAGTTTTGAGAGTATTTGCACATATTTATTTGGTGATAACTCTGGCCACTCCTGAAAGTCTGGCTGTTTGGTCAACATTGCCATTTGTATTAATATTAGTTTCACTCAGTATAATTGGATACCCTTTTAAGAGCCTTATAGTAACTGACTGGTGGCAATGAATCTACCTTATAGTCTGGGAAAAGCTGGTAGAGCAGGTAATCTTTGCCAGCCTTACCCGTGTGTGTGTGTGTGTGTGTGTGTGTGTGTGTGTGTGTGTGTGTGTGTGTGAGCTACTTGGGCAGGACACGAAGCACTGGTTTCATAGAGAGACTGGTGCAGGACTTGGCTTGGGCACTTGTCTGAGGACTTAAGTCTGAAGCTGTGCCAGTGGGGAGCCTTACTGGGGACCTGAGGAGAGGTAGAGAGAGAAACCCAGACCCCAGGCTGTGTGTGTTCCCTGTGTGCTCTTAAAGGAAATTCTGCCTGATGCAGAAAGGTCTGCCATTTGTATTCCAAGTGAACATCCCTCTCCAGTGTCAGTGGTAATTATTAAGGCTCCTTGATTACTGGTCCAGAGTGGGGACGTCACATGAAATAACATGTACTTTTTGATGTAAAAGAAGCCTGTACCTAATAATATCAGTATTTACTGATTGTAATATAGCATCTTTTCTCTGAAATGTTTCTGGTTTTAGTAGGGACATGCAAACTTCTGACTCAAAGTTAGGAATATCTGATAAGTGATATGTTTCTACAAGTGTCAGTGATCGGTACAGCAGGAAGTAATGTGTATCAGTGGTATTACATACTATTTTTTGTATTTGCTAAGATAGCCTAAACCTGTTTGTTATGTGTTCGTAATGTTCACTTTATAGCTCCTTGAACTAGGATGCAACTGAAAAAAGGTCTTTATGATCTGGGTTACTTATCTGGCAATCAGTAAATAAGTTTATTTCTAAAGATATGCAGTGAAAGCAATTATAGAGTTTATAAATGCTTGGAATAAATGCAAGTGAAATATATGGAAGAGAGGTAAGGATTAGATACAGTCTGCTGTAGCTATGCAGGTACATAGACAAATGCATGCCAGCTGGATTAAACAGATTTTATCTGCCTTTATTTTCAATGTTAAGAAGTTTTTGCATTCACATTTTTCATAGAAAATATAGATGGGGAAAAAAGTTTTGCTGTCAGTGAAATCCATCTTACTTTATTCCTCTGTCAAAAAATGAAATGCCTTATCTTTCAGACAGCAGCTTGTTATATAACAATAAATTGCCAAAATCTCTGATTTTAATATTGTCTCAAATATTGTAATGTTAATGAACATTTCTACAATTAGCATTTACTTTACTGTTCCTTTGATTGCTGTTCTAGATTTTTTACTCACTGCTACTCATTGTGCCTCCTAGCAGGGTCACTGCCACTCATTGTCCCTCTTAGGAGGGTCACTGCCACTCCTTGTCCCTCTTAGGAGGGTCACAGCCACTCATTGTCCCTCCTAGGAGGGTCACTGCCACTCATTGTGCATCCTAGGAGGGTCACTGCCACTCATTGTTCCTCCTATGAGGGTCACTGCCACTCATTGTCCCTCCTAGGAGGGTCACTGCCACTCATTGTCCCTCCTAGGTATGGATGTGTAATTCATCAGTGGACTGCTTTGGAAGTAGGTGTCCCACTGGTCCTGTTCCTGTATGAAAAGGTGTGTTCTCTCTCATCCCACGTATGCAATGAAATTCAATAAAATTAAAAAAAAAAAAAAAAATATATATATATATATATATATATATATATATATATATATATCTTTCAGTAAGACAATTTTTTACTGACAATTTCCACTGCTTTAAGTGGCTAAACAGGAGGATCATTTCCAAAATTATAAACTTTTACTAGTGTTGCTTGGCTAAATGCTAATCACTTTTGAATGTTTTTTGCCAAAGTTTATTACAGTAAACATTTCAAGATGCCACAGATTCTCTACCTTGTATTTTTTTCTGATTAACTCAGATGTTTCTTAAAAGAATGCTAAGAAAGCAGTTTTAAGTGTAAAAAGAGGGAAATGATGCTACTTAGTGTTTCCGATTTTGCAGGTGTCTTTACATTTGCTGCTAACTTTGATTATTCAACTCGGAGATTAATTTACTCTGCAGTTCAAAAGTTATATATATATCACAGTTCAGGAAAGCATTTTACCTTCTGCATTAAAAAAATTCTCTCTTCTCTCTTATAAATCGTAATGGACTAAAAATAAACCTGCTGCCTCTTGATCATACAATCAGAACAAATGGTATTCCAGAAATGTGCATTATAGCAGATATAAAGAAAATGTACAAAATAAATACATAAAAATGGTGCTGTGAAAAAATACACAACACAGCAAATTGTGGGGAAAATGTTTAGCATGTCAAGTCAGACAGCATTTTGGAGTGAAATACGTCTATAGAGTTACTGCATTTTCTTACACAAAAATTATTTCTCAGTCATGCGAAAAGTAGTGCATAGTTTAAACATTTTAACTACATTTTTGATAAGACTAAAAACCACACTGTAGTGGAATCTAGGAAATGCTGCTTTGTTTAATAAAATATTTAGTGCTTTTATTCCTCCACAGTAATGAATTTTTCAGAACAAAATTGTTTAAGAACTAATCAAGATTTATACAGAATTAATGTAGTCATGCAATAATAATCAGCTAATCCAGTAAAAAAAAATGTGAGTTAAAATGTGGCCTGAATTAGACATGGATAAAATTAAGTGAAAACACATACAATTAAAGTACTGCATCTCTAAGCTTCAAAATTGTACAAACTGAATCCTTCAAACCAGGAACTGCAGTGACATTTAATTTCAATTGTCACTGTGTTTCTTTCCTTCTGCAGTAAATGTTCTGTAATACCGCCTATCTGATTACTTTTTTGGTGACTGCCATTATGAAACTTAGATTTTTTTTATAAAATTGGAACACAGTTGTGAGTGTCCATAACAGTGATGGTTCGTAGTTCTGAGAGTACAGCTAAGCTTGTACTTGTATGTTCTCTGTGACAACTTACCAATGTAGAAAGCCTAGCAGCCATCACAAACTGCAGCATAAATCATATATGTAAAATTATTCTTGTAGAATTTGCATCTTGGATGCGCACATGTGGTATTCTTGTATTACTTGCTGATACTTAAGGAACAAGTGTTAGTTTTCATAAAATCTTTATAATTTTCATCTCAGGAATATTTTCAGGATTAGGCATGTGATAACTATATTCTGACCTAGAGATGGTAATTCATGATCAGGTCTCTTCATGATAATCCTATTGCAACACTTTATACTGTAGGCTCTCTGATACTGACCTAGTATAATTGCAAGCAGGTACAGAATTCTGTAGCCAAGGTACTGAATGATGCACTTTGTACAATCATATCATACTTGAACCTGTGAATCTTACACCATCTGTCACTGCTAGCATGGCTAATATTTAAGTGTCTTGTTCTTTGATCAATGTCTAGATAAAAAGCTTTTGCTTCTCTATTATGCACCTTATCACTCTTGCCAGGTGGATTAACTGCTTGTGATTCTACTAATTTAAAAACGTGTCTGATGTACTTTCTGCCACTGTACAAGACTGGTATGCAAATAGCACAGCCCTATGCAGTTCACAGCAATGCCTGTAACTCTAGGAATGCCAGCATATACTGCTACATACCTTAAAGAGTTTGGGTATGGAGGAGGTATACAGATGACTAATCACATTGTGTTCAGTGCTTCATAAACCCATGAATAGGGTAGTAAAGATTTTAGGAAGTGCATAAATCTATGTGGGTGCAATTACATACCTACAGTAATAAACTCGCAGTCTATGTACCTGATGACACTGTCAATGTGATCTACTGCTCACTGTACCCAATGACAATATCAATGTGATCTACTGCTCACAGTTCCTGACGTCACTGTCAATGCGATGTACTGCTCACTGTACCCGATGACACTGTCAGTGTGATGTACTGCTCACTGTACCCAATGACATTGTCAATGTGATAGACTGCTCACTGTACTCGATGACGCTTTCAATATGATGTACTTCTCACTGTACTCGATGACATTGTCAATGTGATGTACTGCTCACTGTACTCGATGACACATTCAATGTGATGTACCGCTCACTGTACTTGATGCTTTCAATGTGATGTACTGCTCACTGTAAAAACAACAGTTCACACTACGAAAAAAGCTTATAAGGTTCCCAAAGAACAACATGGACTAGAGGCAAAATAAAATAACTGAATAAATTTATGAAGCGCTTTTCGTCGGGTGCATTGACCCGACTTCCTCACACAACATAAAATAGTTTACACAACATTTAAGTACATTCAAAAAATCATGTGACACAATAATTTACATATTAAATTGTATTAAAACAAATTCCCTATTTTAATTGTTAAATTGTTTAAGAAATTATTTAAGAAAGACAATCTCACTTCTCGTGTTTCTACATTCAAATACCATTTACTATAAAAACTACTAGTTTTAAATTTACTCAAATTACTTTAAAATGTGTGTATGTATGTCTATATACATCATAAATACTTATTTTTCACTTTAAAGCCTTGTTTATATTACTACCTTTAATTTTTATATACATTAAAAACACTTAGTCGCTATGATGCATACTTCTTAAGCATAAAAATAGGATACTTTTATCTATTCAGATTCCTAAGTTTTAAATAGGGTAAAATGGTGCAGGTCTCATTAAGCCCTGGGGGATGGTGAGCATCTAATCTAAGTTGCCACAACAACTCTAATTGTTCTAATAAACAGGTATTAGGGCCTTCTCTTAATCCTTGGGTAATTTCATCTATGACCCTAAATCTAAATCTATGAGCTGGTTCAATGTGCTTCGCTAAATAATTTTCTGTCTTATTCTTCCTGATACTATAGAGATGTTCATATATTCTTTCCTTTCACTTTTTATCAGTTTTTCCTATATAAAATGCTGGACAGAAATCACATTGAGCTAAATAGGTCACCATTTTTGTGTTACATGTAAATCTTTTCTTAATATAATACGTCCTATTCCTTATAGTGAATTTCTGCCCTGTTGCAATGAAGCCACAATAGTTACAAGACTCACATTTTAACATTCCAGGTATTCTGGTAAAGTTTGCGTCATGTATTTCTAACAAGTTCTTCAAGTTTCGGCTCCTTCTAAATACAAAATTTGGCCTAGTCCCTATTTTGTTAGCTATATGTTTATCATTAACTAACAAATTCCAATTCTTTAAAATTACCTTTTTTAGGTCTAGTGCTTCTGGACTAAACGTAAAAATAAAACTTGTAGTATACACCTTTTTTATATAGTCTCTCGTAGTAGAAACACTAACTATTTGGACTTCTGTGGCATTGTTACTATTCTCCTGTATTAAATCAGTTTATTGTAGATCTTTTAACTTTAATATTGGTTTATATATTCCTAAAGATCTTTTTTCTGTTACTTCCAAAATAAGGTCTAATAAAAATGATTCTGGATATCCTCTCTGCATAAACATCTTTTTGAGATGTTCACTTTCCTTTATAAAATCACCCTCACCAGTAGTCATCTTAGCTGCCCAAACCAGTTGACCTTTAACAACTGACTTTTTTTGATAGTGAGGGTGTTTGTTTGTTTGTGTCTTTCGGCTTTTCCCGGTTAGGGGTCGCCACAGCGGAACTCCAGTCCGCTAATGACTGGCAGTAGATTTTTACATACTGGCTTGCCAGGCCTAATGCACAACCTTCAACGAAGGAACACCCATTCACACATGTCGCTACACCGAAGACGCTCTAACTGAGAATCGAACGGGCAACGTCTAACTGTGAGGCAAAAAATGTAGAAATGTGTTAGAATATGTTTCTTTACAAAAGATGGATGCCATGTAATAGTTTATATCTTTTTTTAGAAGTACATCCAGTTATGATATAGTGGTACTATTGTAATTACTTGTGAATTTCAAAAAGTTACTACTGTTATTAAAAAATTCCAATAGGTTCTTGGCTCTTATTTCATCTACTTTCAGGACAATAAATATATCGTCTAAGAATCTTGTGTAGTAATGGATATAATCCGTTATGTTAACATTTTTAAAAACTGGCTCTCACTGGTGAACCCATCGCTACTCCTACTTTTTGTAAAAAGATTTCATTATTAAATTAAATATAATTATTTTCCAGTAAAATAGTAAGGAGTTCCTCTACCACTCTAATATCTACTATTGGGGCTTCATATCTCCGCATCATAGCTAAAGTTGCTTGATTTCCCTCTTTGTGGGGTATTGAACTATAAAGATAAAAAAACAAGTAATCTCCGTGGTATCCCCGAAGTCTCAAAACAACCTACTAAAGTGTAGTGGGTCTAAAAACAAAACAGTGTAAGAAACTTCTCTGTGTGGAAGATTTTCAGTCCATATATTTCTAGTTAATCACTGTATATTAATCAGATCAGACAATAGTAGTAGAAGTAGCGAACATAAACTTGCCAAGTCAAAAAGTAATAATAGAAAATATATAATTCTACAGCATTACTAAGTATTCAAAAGTAATCCAAGCAAGGCAGGCAGTCTGTTTCCAGTCAAAAATCCTTTATTAAGTACACAGACGATCCAAGTAAAACAAAAATAGAGTAATAAAGTAATAATTTCCTCACAAGTTTCTAAATATATATATACTTTTTATCAGGCATGGGAGTGGTTTATTGTGCTGTAAAACAAAGTGTTATTGGTACACATGTTAAATTCACATCCCTTCCCCCATCAGTGTGACATTCGAGCTGGTCCTGCCCTACCTAGTAGCTGTCGTAATAATATATAGCCCTAATGTACTTTAATGGTACATCTTATTTAACCAAATTATTAAGTAGATTATTAAGTCTGTGATTTTATACAAGGCAATATACTACATGGCTGGAAATATATCAACCTTAGTTCATTTTGATCAAAATTATATATAAATATATACATATACATTTTGCATGTAAAAATCAGTTTCTATTTTCATAACCTATTGTTAACAAAGATCACTTTCGTCCTTCTAGACTTCTTCAGGTCTGTGTACAAGAACCCTAAAAACCTATATAATTGTATAATTAGTTAGTATTGTTATTACCATCATTTTGAGTAAAGTGGAAAAAAGAGAACCAGAAAAAAATAAAAATAAAAAAAATATATATGTATGATGATGGAAACAAAATATACACTTAAATTTCAAATGATTTAAAATGGTATTTAAAACCAATTTGCAGGATAAAAAATAAAATAAAATACAATTAGTCATGTAAACAATGTGGAAATTTTCTAAGTTCCAGTGCACTTTTAATTGAACAGTAGTAGTTTAGTCCAGGCTTTCTAAGAGTTCAGCTTTAATTGCCACATGAGTTCATGTTTCTCCAGAATATTTGGGATGTCTCCTTCAAGATCACCCATGTCTATGCGATCCAGGATCTGGAACTTAAAACCTGTGTGTCTTTTATGAAGAGAAAAGTGTTTGGCTAGTGCATTATTTTTACATCCAGAGCGGATTTCTGACAGATGACATGAAATCCTTCACTTGAGTTTATTTACAGTCTTGCCCATATAGAATGCATCACATTCATTGCACTGTGCCCTGTAAATTACGTTTTAGTGTTACGGTCACCCCCTGCACTGGTTTTAATGATCTTCTTTAAATAAGGACAATAAAAACTATCACCTTGCTGCATAAATATACAAAATGTACAATTAGTTTTACATCTTTTAGTGCTTTTCTCACATGGTCTAGGTTTAAATTCAACAAAACTAATATTCCTGGCCTTTCTATACACAAATGATGGGGCTTCACCTAAGATGTTAATCAGAAAAGCGTTTACTGTGACAATGTCCCAGTTTTCTTCAATAATATTTTTGATACTGTGATAATTCAAAGTGTATGTCAGGATGCAGCTATTTTTGCATTTGTTATTCTCTGTGGGATTACTTAACATTTTTCTACTGGGGAGGTTGAGTGAATGTGCTTCAGTCCTTTTCAGTTCTATAATGGGTTCCAGGATGTTTTTTAACATCTGACTAACCTCCCCAGTAGAAAAATGTTAAGTAATCCCATCTATTGAAGAAAACTGGGACATTGCTGATTAACATCTTCATCATTGTTTATAGGAAGGCCAGGAATATTAGAGGTTTTGTTGAATTTAAACCTAGACCATGAAAAAGCACTAAAAGATGTGAAACTAATTGTATATTTTGTATATTTATACAGCAAGGTGATAGTTTTTATTGCCCTTATTTAAAGAAGATCATTAAACCAGTGATCACTAAAAGTAATTTACAGGGCACAGTGCAATGAATGTGATGCATTCTATGTGGGCAAGACTGTAAACAAACTCAAGGATTTCATGTCATCTGTCAAAATAATGCACTAGCCAAACACCTTTCTCTTCATAAAAGACACACAGGTTTTAAGTTCCAGATCGTGGATTGTATAGAAATGGGTGATCTTAAAGGAGACATATGAACTCATGTGTTAAAGCTGAACTGTTTTAGAAAGCCTGGACTAAACTACTACTGTTCAATTAAAAGTGCACTGGAACTTAGAAAATTGCCACATTGTTTACATGACTAATTGTATGTTATTATATATTTTTTTTCTACAAACTGGTTTTAAATACCATTTTAAATCATTTGAAATTTAAGTGTATATTTTGTTTCCATCATCATACATATATATATATATATATATATATATATATATATATATATATATTTTTTCTGGTTCTCTTTTTCCACTTTATTCAAAATGATGGTAATAATACTAACTAATTATACAATTATATAGGTTTTTAGGGTTTTTGTACACAGACCTGAAGTCTAGAAAAGGATGAAAAGAAGTCTTTGTTAACAATAGGTTATGAAAATAGAAACTGATTTTACATGCAAAATGTATATGTATATATTTATATATAGTTTTGATCGTAAAATGAACTAAGGTTGATATATTTCCAGCCATGTAGTATATTGCCTTGTATAAAATCACAGACGTTAAATAAGATGTACCATTAAAGTACATTATATGACAGCTACTAGTAGGGCAGGACAGCTCGAATGTCACACTGATCACTCCCATGCCTGATAAAAAGTACATATATATTTAGAAAGCTTCTATTTTGTTTTACTTGGATCGCTTGTCTGTGTACTTAATAAAGGATTTTCGACTGAAACAGACTGCGTAATGCTGTAGAATTATATATTTTATTATTACTTACCGCTACTTCTACTACTATTGTCTGATCTGATTAATATACAGTGATTAAATAGAAATATATGGACTGAAAATCTTCCACATAGAGAGGTTTCTTACACTGTTTTGAACTATAAAGATCACAGACATCAACTGTCAAAAAAGTGTATTCGCTATGAAATGGCAATTGATCTAAATCTGCTAGAAATGACCAAGAGTCATGGTTTATCTGTTTCTCTTGTTTTACATATTTTTTTCAATATGTTATCAACTACTTTAGTGCTAGCGTAAGTGATAGTCTGCCTAGCATCTATGAGTGCTCTCATTGGTGGTTCGGCTAAATTTTTATGAATTTTAGGTGCTCCAAAAATCTGTGGGATCCTTGAAAAAGGCTTTGTCAAATAATGAAAAGTTTTTAAATCAATAATGCCCTCTATAAAACTTGTCATTTAAATAGATATTAATATTGCAATATGCTGTATGTAGTTCGTTGGTACTCACTTTTAAATATGTTTCAGTATTTAATACCCTTTTCATTTTATCTATAAATTCAATTTTATTCATAACAACTAAACCACCACCCTTATCTGGTTTAATTAGTCTAATAGGTTCTTTTCTTAAATCATGTAATAACATATGTCCATTCCTGGTAACATTACTACTATTATAATTTCTATGATTAAACACATTCCTTATGACTAGTTCACATACTTTGTCGAACACATGCAAAGTTGGGTACAATGGTGGATTAAAAGTGCTAGGGATATATAAATCACTACTTATTCCACTGTTGTTACTACCACAAACAATGACTAAATTTAATTTTCTTACAAAGCATTTAAAATCCAATAATACTTTTGCTACATTTAAATATGGTGTTGGTACAAATGTAAGTCACTTCGAAAGTAATTCCACTAGTTCTTGATTAATAGTACTAGTGGGATAATTATAAATTTTAAAGTCACCTGCTTGATTGTAAATAATGGTACATGGTTCTTTGTTCTGGTCAACGCCTGCTTTATTTACCTCTTCTGCTGCTTCTGCTTCACTTTCCCCTGTGTATTGTATGGGTTCTGTTGGTTGCCTGACTCCAGGTTCTGGCTTTTGTCTCTCACTGAGTGAAAATTCTGATGATTACTTTGTGTAACAGAAGCGTACCTGTTAACTCTTTGATTATTGTTAAAAGAGTTATTTATATTATCCATGTATCTTTCTGTATTCCCATCCAAGTTATTAATACTTGTAGATGGCATTGGGGAAGTTGGTTCCTCATTCTGAATGCTACTTATATTATTTGAAGTCAGCAGCATAACGTGTGACTGATTCAAAGGTTTCAATGTTTGTGAAGGGGGCGGGTTTGGATAAGCAGTGCCCCTAGCATAATCTATACGGTCGCATTCAATTTTCTTTATTTTGGTGTTTTTCAACTTCTCTATTTGTTGCTCTATGCTAATAAAAATTCTGTTATGGTCATAATAATAACGTGGATAATCTAGATGTTTTTTGATTTCCACGTTCAGTTGTTCAACTTCTTTAGTTAAAGTATCCAGATTTAATTTATAATATTTTTTCATTAGTTCCATTAGTTCAGTTCCCTGTCGATTCAATAATTGAATGAGTTCCATATGGGAAACAGACCCCGTCTCTAAACCAGTTGGGAACTGTCATGATCTTAAACCTTTTGGAACTATATTGGAGTTACAGCATTAATTAGAATAAATAATCTCAAATTGTAATTTCTTATATTTTAACAACTTATGGTCCAGTAACTTCAAGTGTTGGACTAGCATATGTTCATTTCCTCCAGCTGGTGACACTGTTGGTAGTTCTGTATTTGGCTTAAATAAAGCTGGTAAGTCTTTTAGCCAAACAGAAATCACCAGTGTCCCAATAAACCCTGAGGGAAGCTTGGTATTAGAGGCAGTTGCCGAGTTTATGTTGCTCGTTCCATACCCTTCTGTGTTCAACAGTATGGTAGAATGGTTTAGGTTACTAGTCTGGTTGTTACTCATGGTTGTGTTTAATCTGCTTGACATTATAGAATCACTTCTCAAAGTCAGGACAGAACCATCTCGTTCCAGACTAAGACCAACAGCCTGTGTTTGAGTTAAAGTTTCCACTCGTGCTGCGAGGTCGTCTAAATGTTCGGTCATAAGTTCTAGAAGGAGGGTAAGATTTCCTGCTTCAGACGGAGTTGACTGTATTAAAGTACCCCCTAGATTCTCTGGTTCTTCAGTTGCCATCACAGAAAAACTCAGGTAAAAACAACAGTTCACACTACAAAAAAAGCTTATAAGGTTCCCAAAGAATAACACGGACTAGAGGCAAAATAAAATAAATTAATAAATTTATAAAGCGCTTTTCGTCGGGCACATTGACCTGACTTCCTCAGACAACATAAAATAGTTTACACAACATTTAAATACATTCAAAAAATCATGTGACATCATAATTTACATATTAAATTGTATTAAAACAAATTCCCTATTTTAATTGTTAAATTGTTTAAGAAATTATTTAAGAAAGACACCCTCACTTCTCGTGTTTCTACATTCAAATACCATTTACTATAAAAACTACTAGTTTTAAATTTATTCAAGTTACCTTAAAAATGTGTGTGTGTATGTATGTCTATATACATCATAAATACTTATTTTCCACTTTAAAACCTTGGTTATATTACTACTTTTAATTTTTATATACATTAAAAACAGTTGCTATGATGCATACTTCTTAAGCATAAAAATGCACCATTTTACCCCATTTAAAACTTAGGAATTTGAATAGATAAAAGTATCCTATTTTTTTGCTTAAGAAGTATGCATCATAGCGACAAAAGAACCATGTACCATTATTTAGAATCAAACAGGTGACTTTAAAATTTATAATTATTCCACTAGTACTATTAATCAAGAACTAGTGGAATTACTTTCGAAGGGACTGACATTTGTACCAGCACCATATTTAGATGTAGCAAAAGTATTATTGGATTTTAAATGCTTTGTGAGAACATTAAATTTAGTCATTGTTTGTGGTAGTAACAACAGTGGAATAAGTAGTGATTTCTATATCCCTAGCACTTTTAATCCACCATTGTACCCAACTTTGCAAGTGTTCGACGAAGTATGTGAACTAGTCATAAGGAATGTGTTTAATTATAGAAATTGTAATAATGGTAATGTTATCAGGAATGAACATATGTTACTACATGATTTAAGAAAGGAACCTTTTAGACTAATTAAACCAGATAAGGGTGGTGGTTTAGTTGTTATGAATAACATTGAATTTATAGATAAAATGAAAAGGGTATTAAATACTGAAACATATTTAAAAGTGAGTACCAATGAACTACATACAGCATATTGCAATATTAATATCTATTTAGATGACATGTTTATAGAGGGCATTATTGATTTAAAAACTTTTCATTATTTGACAAAGCCTTTTCCAAGGATTCCACAGATTTTTGGAGCACCTACAATTCATAAAAATTTAGCCAAACCATTAACGAGAGCACTCGTAGATGTTAAGCAGTCTGTCACTTACGCTAGCACTAAAGTCGTTGATAACATATTGAAAAAATATGTAAAACAAGAGAAACAGATAAACCGTGACTCTTGGTAATTTCTAGCAGATTTAGATCAACTGCCATTTCATAGTGAATACACTTTTTTGACAGTTGATGTCTGTGAACTTTATAGTTCAATACCCCACGAAGAGGAAATTCAAGCAACTTTAGCTGTGATGCGGAGATATGAAGCCCCAATAATAGATATTAGAGTGGTAGAGGAACTCCTTACTATTATACTGGAAAATAATTATATTTCATTTAATAATGAAATCTTTTTACAAAAAATAGGAGTAGCGATGGGTTCACCAGTGGGAGCCAGTTTTGCTAATTTAGTAATGGCCCACTGGGAACACAAAACTATTTTTACAAATGTTAACATAATAGATTACATCCATTACTAGACACGATTCTTGGACAATATATTATTGTCCTGAAAGGAGATGAAATAAGAGCCAAGAACCTATTGGAATTTTTTAATAACAGTAGTAACTTTTTGAAATTCACAAGTAATTACAATAGTACCACTATATCATATCTAGATGTACTTCTAAAAAAATATAATCTGTTACACAGCATCCATCTTTTGTAAAGAAACATATTCTAACACATTTCTACATTTTACAAGTTCACACTCTCACTATCAAAAAAAGTCAGTTTTAAAGGTCAACTGGTTTGGGCAGCTAAGATAACTACTGGTGAGGGTGATTTTATAAAGGAAAGTGAACATCTTAAAAAGATGTTTATGCAGAGAGGATATCCAGAATCGTTTTTATTAGACCTTATTTTAGAAGTAACAGAAAAAAGATCTTTAGGAATATATCAACCAATATTAAAGTTAAAAGATCTACAAGAAAATAATTTAATACAGGAGAATAGTAATAATGCTACAGAAGTCCAAATAGTTAGTGGTTCTACTACAAGAGAATGTATAAAGAAATACTATACTACAAGTTTTATTTTTACATTTAGACCAGAAGCACTAGACCTAAAAAAGGTAAATGTTAATCATGAAAGAAACGGCCCCCACGAAGTATAAGCAAAATTCAAGGCTGAACAAATGTAAACCAAATAGCCATTTATTTAGTGAGCGCTTTCGGTAGAGAGATTCTCCCCACCTTCTTCAGACAGAAATTTTACAAATCTGACAAACTTTCAGGCCATTAAATACTGTGAATTAATTGTGACATCATAATTATTTGATGCCAATAAAGCAATTAGTTAACTTGACCCTAAAGTTCTTTTAAAACCATGAAATACATAAAATATGTGAGAGATATAAAACATACATTTAAAACATTTGCTACATTAAATGTATCTCACCCAAAGGAAAAGCAGCAAGCAAGCAAGATATATTTCAAAAAGAAAATGTTATATAAACCCAGACTCCATGGAAGAGGTGTATGTCTTGGGTACAATTAAAAACCTTCAAATCAATTAACTTTCCAAAAATCTGTAAACAGTGACAAAATTGACTATCAAATAAATCATAAAATTATCTAAATGACTGCCAAACACTATTTCATTGTGTTACTATTGTGTTATTATATATGCATAAATAACTTAAAACCTCCCCTTGTCTTTGCAATGTATGCATGTGTTAAATGAACTGTGTGTGTGTATTAAAAAAATATGATCTAGCTAACGCCAATAATTTAAGAAAACATTTGATAGACAGTATCTCATTTAAACCTGGGACAGTATAAGAGGCAGTGCGAATCTGCCAAAAGGCTTCCTGTTCCAATTTTAATTGCAAGGGACCCCCCCTCATTTGAGGTTGTACTTGTTGTAACACTGAGAAAAGAAAAGCATGATCTTCATTTTGGCAAATATGTTTTGCCAGTGCATTATTTAGATCTCTTTTCTCAATAGCATGAAGATGTTCGTGCATTCTTTTTTTGAGTGGTCTGTCGGTTTTACCTATGTAAAAAGCAGAACACTTTTTACATGATGCCGCATAGACCACTCTATTGGAACAACAATTGAATGTTCCATTAAAATAATATTCTTTCCCAGCCAATTCAATGTTGTTACCAACATGAATGTGTTTACAATATTGGCAGGATCCACATTTTTTCATCCCTACATTCTTGTTGTTAGATTTGATTTTTCTCCGCTCTAATAGTTGTTTCAAGTTATGGCCCCGCCTGTAAGTTACCATAGGCCTGTCACCTACCAGGTTGACCAGATGTTGATCATCTGCAATGATCTTCCAGTTCTTACGAACAATGTTAAATATAGCATGAGCATCAGTGCAAAAAGTAAAAAGAAAGCACAAACTAGGAAATTTATTGTCTACTACAATTCTACTAGTCATATTACCTCCTCCAAGGAGTGGTTTAAAATGTCCTGACTCTCTTTTTGTGTACACTTCTTGTTTTATGTCATCTACAAAATTAAAGGGATATCCGAGTGCTAAAAACATGGATTGAATGTTTTCACATTCAGTTATGAAGTCTGCTAATTCAGAGACCATTCTGGCTGCCCGGACAAATTGACCCTTAACTACACTTTTTTTCTGATGTAAGGGATGAGAGCTGGTAAAATGTAAATAAGTATTAGAAAATGTAGTTTTCCTATGGATGGTTGACCTAAATCTCTTCAAACCATTATCTTTACTTATTTTAACATCAAGGAAAGTTGTTTCATCTGGGCTGATAGAATGAGTGAATTCCAAAAAGTGTGTCATTCCAGATAAGCTCTCCATAAAGGCTGGAATACATTCAAAGGGGCCTTTCCATAGAAAAAACATGTCATCTTGGTACCTGGTGTACCAAGTGACATGTTGTTGGTATAATTCATTTTGAAAAAGGCATTGATGTTCCCATGTTGCTAAAACACTATTGGCAAAGGTGCATCCACACGGTGAGCCCATAGCTATCCCAGTGGTTTGAAGATAAAAATTATCCTTAAAGATTAAAAAATTGTTTTTAAGTATAATGTCTAGCAATGTTTCCACTAGATACATATTTTCCTTAGATGCACCTTTGCGGAGCATAAAATCCACTGTCCACTGAATGCCTAACTCATGTGGAATGACAGTATATAAATCTCTAATATCCACTACAAGGAAAATAAAAGTGGGATCATAAGGAATTTTATTTATGTTTTCTAAGAAGCTCCAGGAATCCCTACAAATTTGTACTTCTTTTTTCAGTAGTGGTTTGAGAATGCTATCAACTAGTTTAGCCGAGGCATATGTGACGGACCCCCTCCCATCTACTATTGGTCTGAAGGGAGGGTCCACCAAATTTTTGTGGATTTTCGGGGTCCCAAAAAGAGTTGGGATCCTAGGAGCTGGCATGATGAGATATTGTAATAGATCATGGTCTATTGTTTCTTCTAAAAATAGGTCATCCATAAGATCCCTAATTTTTTTGTTAGCAATATTGACCTCATTAATGCTTGAAAGGATATAGGGACCTGTATTTAGATATTCCAACATCTTGTTTTCGTATTCAAAATTGTCCATCATGATCAAACCCCCACCCTTGTCGGGTGCCATAACTCGAATTTGGCATTCATTGAGTAACTGGATAAATGCCAATTCGTTGTTGCTCACATTCAATTTCTTCCGCTTATTTCTCCCTAGCGGAAAATGTTGACTATCAGCCATGGCCCTCAAGTCTAACTCACACATTTTTTCAAAAAGATAAAGTGTGTTGTTGAGCGGTGGATTGAAAATGCTAGAAACTCTGTGAGTACTAAGCAGAGAAGGAGTGTTACTTAGTAAAGATGTAAGATTTAGCTTGCGGACATACAGTTTTAAGTCCACAATGGTATTCACAAGGTTACATTTTTTATCCGGAACAAAGGACAAATCTTTTGCAAAAAAATTAACAATACTTTCTTCAATTTTTAACACCGTATAATTATAGATTTTAAAATCTCCATTTGAATTATACAGTATTGTGGGCCTCTGTGTAATAGTCATCACATCAGCGGGATCAGTTGTGTCAACAATTAACGTCTCCGCTGATTGCCCTTCTTCTTCCTCTGATTGCGTCCACGATAATTGTTATTCGATGACGCATTTCGTGTGGGGTTGACCCTGTGAAAACCCTGATTACTCTCTTCAACAGGCACCCCCTCATCCAGAATCTGAACATTATTATTGGCATTCGGGCCATTGTGATTGTTATTTGCCCCATTGTTCCTTAACCGTTCACTTCTGCGAACTGGTTGCGGTTCACCTTCACCCATAACCTCATTGGTGTTTGTATTAAGGTTGAAATTCTCAATAGTATCTTCTTCTGTAGGTTCTTGTCTCCATGCTGCAACTTGACCCAATGGGGGTGGGGGATAAGCTCTGTGATTTTGATAGTCAGACATGTCCCTATCTATCTTCCGTTTTCTGTTGTTAACCATTTTATTAATAGAGGTTTCGATGCTAGACAAAACCCTCCGATAATCAAACCTATATCTAGCAAAATCCACATGTTGTTTTAAGAATGTCTCAAGTTTAATCAACTCCTCTTGTAAAGAACATACTTCAATTGTATAAAACTTGATTAAGCATTCCATAAAACCCATCTCCTGCTTGTCAAACAAACAAAGAAGTTCCTTGTGGAACTCAGAGTTCCTTATGATCCCAGCTGGGAAACGCCATTGGCGCAACCCCTTCGGAACAATGTGCTTATTTATACACTCGCGTAGGTAAGATATCTCAAGCTGCAATTTCCTGCAGCGGAAAAGTTTCTGATCGAAAATGTTTAGGTGATCTGAAAATAAACTCACCCTTTCATCCTGAGTGAGTGGACTGTCATTGTTGTCTGATGTAAAGAAGTCATGAATCGCAAAAAGTGAAGATAAACACGGCACTGGAGATTCATTTATAAATCCATTTGCAGAGTTATTCTGAGACCCACAAGCCGCGTTCACATGATGCCTGCCTCCCGGTTGTTGATTCGAGTCTGCGGTCCTTTCACTGGATGCCCCTACCGGCAATGTGTTTCCTCTTCCTGTTTGCGAAACACAAGCTGGAATGTTAGGCGCAGCTGTTATTAGAACTTGTGAACTACTGTTACGGCCACTTGTCTCCTGTACTCTTTGGGACAAGTTGTCCACTTTGGCCATAAGAAGGTTAATTAAAACTGTTAAATCATTCGACGATGTAGGAATAGACCCGGAGGTTGTGTTTAGCATGGAAGGAAAGGATCCTGCTTGCTGCTGCTGTCCTTCCATTAAGGATGGAAAATCTTCATTTTGAGAAGAAGGTAACTGGCTACCATTTCTGTTCAGTCTATTACCTCACTCAGGAACTTCGTTGGCCTCAGACATCACAAACTTGTAAAATAGATAAACCACAAACAAAACCAAAGAATGAAAGAAACGGCCCCCACGAAGTATAAGCAAAATTCAAGGCTGAACAAATGTAAACCAAATAGCCGTTTATTTAGTGAGCGCTTTCGGTAGAGAGATTCTCCCCACCTTCTTCAGACAGAAATTTTACAAATCTGACAAACTTTCAGACCATTAAATACTGTGAATTAATTGTGACATCATAATTATTTGATGCCAATAAAGCAATTAGTTAACTTGACCCTAAAGTTCTTTTAAAACCATGAAATACATAAAATATGTGAGAGATATAAAACATACATTTAAAACATTTGATACATTAAATGTATCTCACCCAAAGGAAAAGCAGCAAGCAAGCAAGATATATTTCAAAAAGAAAATGTATATATAAACCCAGACTCCATGGAAGAGGTGTATGTCTTGGGTACAATTAAAAACCTTCAAATCAATTAACTTTCCAAAAATCTGTAAACAGTGACAAAATTGACTATCAAATAAATCATAAAATTATCTAAATGACTGCCAAACACTAAATACTGTCCCAGGTTTAAATGAGATACTGTCTATCAAATGTTTTCTTAAATTATTGGCGTTAGCTAGATAATAATTTTTTAATACACACACACATTTCATTTCACACATGTATACATTGCAAAGACAAGGGGAGGTTTTAAGTTATTTATGCATATATAATAACACAATAGTAACACAATGAAATAGTGTTTGGCAGTCATTTAGATAATTTTATGATTTATTTGATAGTCAATTTTGTCACTGTTTACAGATTTTTGGAAAGTTAATTGATTTGAAGGTTTTTAATTGTACCCAAGACATACACCTCTTCCATGGAGTCTGGGTTTATATATACATTTTCTTTTTGAAATATATCTTGCTTGCTTGCTGCTTTTCCTTTGGGTGAGATACATTTAATGTAGCAAATGTTTTAAATGTATGTTTTATATCTCTCACATATTTTATGTATTTCATGGTTTTAAAAGAACTTTAGGGTCAAGTTAACTAATTGCTTTATTGGCATCAAATAATTATGATGTCACAATTAATTCACAGTATTTAGTGGCCTGAAAGTTTGTCAGATTTGTAAAATTTCTGTCTGAAGAAGGTGGGGAGAATCTCTCTACCGAAAGCGCTCACTAAATAAACGGCTATTTGGTTTACATTTGTTCAGCCTTGAATTTTGCTTATACTTCGTGGGGGCCGTTTCTTTCATTCTTTGGTTTTGTTTGTGGTTTATCTATTTTAAATGTTAATCATGTTAGACTGCTGCAGTCATTACACTTGGGTTATCCTGCCATCAGGCGGTCCCGCAGTCGGGTTATCCTGCCATCAGGTGGTCCCGCAGTCGGCCAGAGTTGCAAAGTCTTGGTCCAGCGTCAGTTGCTGTCGCTTCTTTCCTGATGTCAGAGCGCCAGGGGTATATAAGATGCATCTGATGCCATTTTCTTCAGTCTTTCTTGCCGCGCGGTGCCCAAAGCAGATGCAGTTTGCAAGTGCCGGTCAGCCGACTCCTGAGATTTTCGAAGTCGAATTTCAGATCCGAAGTCTTCAATAAAGCTAAGTACCCCATTGGGGAAACTTTTTTATTGCCTCAGACCGATGTCAGAAAAAGTTAATAATTGTATTTCTTGTGGTAAGCAAATACCTCATAAGGACTTCCACTCTTACTGTATTCCATGCCTAGGCCCTGATCACGACTTCACTAGTTGTCAGTTTTGTGTTAGATTTAACAAACGCACTATAAAAACATTTTGATTTTGCTTTGTACTACTTTGGCTGAAGGTTCAATTATACCATGCCGTCGGATCAACCAACGACCACAATACCGAAAAAACGCAAGGACATGGATAAAGACAGGCATCCGAGGTCCAAAACCGACGACGAAACCTCTTCTAGGCCAGTCGCCGGTTCTCAGTGAGGTGCTTTCGCAGCCCCTGACACCCGCTACCTCAGAGCCACAGGCCACCTCTGACTCCCACGTGGAGACAACTAGGCCTCTGGAAACTCAAGGTATTGGGCCTACGGAAACTAATCCTTCAGATGGGTCTGGAGCTGCTGAGCAGACATCGGCTTCTGAGGGTGTTTTCAGACCTTCACAACTTACCATTAAAACAACAGTCAAGACAAAAGTACCATTAAAGACAAAGAAACAAGTACAGCATTCTCCTGGACAGTCCTCCATGCCTAAGAAACAGATGCTTAAAATGGCCGAAGACCTCATTACTCTAATCAGGGGTTCCCATCCCCCTCCTGAGAAAAGGCCTAGGCAGGATACAGACTATGATTCCTCTGATCAGGTTTCCATTTCCTCTGATTCCTCTTCAGACCAGGGATACTCTCTACCCCCCTATGAGGACTCTGATGCTGAAGAATCTATCCCTTCAGCCTCTCCTCCTGAGGATTATTCTTTTGGGGAAACTTTACATACCACGAGGGAGCATTTCCATTGGGAAAGTCAGGATTACTCAGAATCCAAGAAAAGGCTCAGGGATTTCCTTTTATTGCCTCAGCACAGGCCCCTGGCTATTCCGCCTGTGCTAGATATTGTGGATGATGTGTTCTCTGAATCCAGCTTATCTCTTGATTCTTTGCCCCCTGCACCAGCCAAGCCAGATAGATATTATAGAGGCCCTGACTCTCACAAGTTTCTTTATAAAAACCCTTCTGCTGATCCAGAAACTATTTCCCAGGGTCCAAAAGGGGTTAAGGCTTCCATTGCAAAAAATCCAGTACCCTCTGACAGAGATTCCAGAGCTTTGGATAGATGGGGGAAGAAAGTATACACTTCTGCAACTTTAGCAGTAAGAACTTTAAATTGCCAGTTTCACATGCTTAAGTACCAACAATATTTAATGGCTCAGTTAAAACAGAAAATGATTGCAAGCTCAGAAGTTCCTGATTGTAAAGAAATGCAGAATTTATTACATGCAGTTGAACAGGTGGGAAAACATACTCTGCAATTTGGTTTTGATTCTTTAAAGGCCTCTTGTAGAGCTGCAGTTACAGGTTCTGTGATTCGAAGACATGCTTGGTTAAAAGAACAGAGTTTACCTGATCATGTTAAGGCAAAGTTACTGGATGCTCCTTTACAGCATGATACCTTGTTTGACGTTAAGGCAGAAGAGGTGTTAAAGAAAATGGAGGATAAAGCTAAATCTATGCAAACAGTCAAGGATTTTTTACAGGTAGAGCCACCTCGATTTAGCAGAAATTGGCCAACAAAGAATTGGTCCTTTCCAGTGTCAGACAGGCCACAGAGAGGCAGATACAGACACCAAGAGGCAGATCTCAACCCCAAGGCTCAAACAGACAATGACAGTGTGGCACCTCAACCCCAAAAGGAGATGAGGACAAGTCTCAAACTTACAGGAAACAGTCACAATGACTTTCCACTTTGTACACCAAGCACTTCCCTTTTGGAAGCCCCCTTAGGGGGAAAACTAGCACTTTTTTCTAAAAAACTGGAAAACAATCACCCAAGACAAATGGGTTCTGAATATTGTGTCTCAAGGTTACAGGTTCCACTTTCATACTTTACCAAGGCTAAAAGGAGTGCCAGACCTGCCACAAAATCAATAGGCAGAGGCACAAAAACAAATTTCAGCCCTCATGGACATGAGAGCTATTCAAAAAGTACCACAACAGGAACAAAGACAAGGTTTTTACTGAAGACTCTTCCTGGTCCCTAGAATGGACAAGGCCTGGAGGCCCATACTAGACCTTTCAATTCTAAATACTTACCTGGATATTCTGAAATTCAAAATGTTGACATTACAGCAGCTTCTACCCATGCTGGGCAAGAAGGCTTGGCTTGTTACTCTGGACCTCAAAGAGGCATACCTGCATGTCCCTATCAGGCAAAATTGCAGAAGATACCTCAGATTCAAAGCTGGTACAATGCACTACCAATTCTCTGCACTTCTCTTTGGCTTTTCTACTGTGCCCAGGGTCTTCACAAAGTGCCTGGTACCAATAATTGCATTTTGCAGACAAAAAGGAATTAAAATATATCCATACCTGGACGACTGCCTCATTCAAGCAGAGACAAAGGACATTCTTCTACAGCATCTGTCATTTGTAAAAAGGTTGCTAATTTGTCTAGGGTACACAGTAAATGAAAAGAAGTCAAAACTAGTGCACTCACAACAGATTATATTCCTGGGTGCCAGCTTAAATACAATGGCTCAGATGGCTTACCTCACGCCAGACAAACAAGTTCAACTAACTCAATATTTTCAACTATTGGCAAACAAGTCCCATCTCCCTGCAAGAAAAATTCTGCAGGCCCTGGGATTCATGGCATCCTGCATACTACTAATACCATATGCCAGACTGCATATGAGGAAATTACAATGGTACCTAAAAAGTGTTTGGACTCAACACTCTCACAGTTTAAAAGCAGTAATACCAATGATTCCCTGCCTACAACAGGAGTTTCGATGGTGGGCACAGACATGTCACCTAAACAAGGGTCAGCCTTTTACCCTACCCACAGCCAGGCAGACTCTAACAACAGATGCTTCGGATTACGCCTGGGGAGCACACATGGCAGGAAAATGCATTCAGGGCCAGTGGACCACAGACCAGATGCATCTTCACATCAATCAAAAAGAGATGTTGGCTGTTCAAAATGCCCTAACAGCTTTCAAGCACCTTCTGCATCCAGGACAATTATTATTAAAGACAGACAACACCACACTCATTCTTATCCCCTATGCAGGCAAGCCATGATCTTGTGGAACACATCTCTAACTTATCAAGTTCACCTGCAAGCACAATTCCGGCCAGGAAAGAAAACTACTCTGGCAGACGATCTAAGCAGAAATATCATGGACCCTCACAAATGGAAATTGAATCCACAAATCTTCAGCATGGTAACGAAAAACTGGGGATGCTCAGACATAGATCTTTTTGCCTCCCCACTGAATTGCCAACTATAAAAATTCTCACAAGGACTTATCACAAACAAGCATGGAAAGTGGATGCTCTTCTGTTCAGCTGGAAAAACCTAAAAGTTTATGCCTTCCTGCCACTGCCTCTCCTTTCAAAGGTACTCCTAAAAGAAAAACCACAGATGATCCTGATTGCTCCAGACTGGCCACGCCAGCACTGGTACCCTATCTTAAGGAACTTAGCTCAAGGCCCACCATGGATTTTGCCTCAAATTCCACACCTTCTGACTCAACAAAACTATCAGATCCTGCATGGTCAGCTCAAAACCCTAAACCTGGCTGCATGGCAGATACATTAGTCAAACAGGCAACACCTCTCTCTAAAGCTGTTATGGATATCATTTTGGAGGCCAGGAGGCCTAGCACCAGGAAAGCTTACTCAGACAAATGGAAGAGATTCTGCACCTGGAACCAGGCTCAAAGCCTTGACCCTCTTGTTCCAAACATTCCTCAGATTTTACAATACTTAACTGAGATGCTGGACAGAGACCTATCCTTCTCATCAATGAAGATTCACGCCTCTGCCATTTCAGCACATTACAACACGGATCCTCCTTTATTCTCTCATCCCTTGCTAAAGCAGTACCTCAGAGGGGCTAAAAACATAAGACCACCCGGAGAGCACCAACACCAACTTGGGACCTCAATTTCATTTTGGAAAAACTAACCCTGCCACCTTTTGAGCCAGCCAATACAGCCGATCTAAAACTTTTATCATGGAAAACAGCTCAGCTCCTGGCAGTAACTTCAGCATGAAGAGTCTCAGAGCTACAGGCATTAATGGCAGTGGAACCTTTTATAATTTTTCATCAGGACAGGGTTTCTTTAAGGACAAACCCTACCTTTATGCCAAAGGTGGTATCTAGTGTGGCTCTTAACCAAACCATCCATTTGCCAACTTTTTATCCAAACCCCCAGAATAAAGGGGAGAAACTTCTACATTCTTTGGACATACACAGGCAGCTATGCTTCTACTTGAACAAAACAAAAGCTTTCAGGAAAACTGAACAACTGTTTGTAGCATATGCTGCAGGATCACAGGGCAAGGCTATCTCAAAGCAGACTATATCCAAATGGATAGGACACTGTATTCGTTACTGCTACACACAGCATGGAAAATCAGTCCCAAATAACATTAGGCCACATTCCACCAGGGCAACAGCCACCTGAACAGCCTTTCTCAGAGGAGTACCTACCAAGGAAATTTTGGAGGCTGCAACTTGGAGTTCAGTGCACACCTTTACCAAGCATTACCACCTGCCTCTTTACTCTAAATCCAGAGCAGGATTTGCCACTGCAGTTCTGCAGGGCCTCATAGCCAATCCTAACTCTTTATAGACCAGCCACCCAACCTTAGCTTTGGGATTCTACCCAAGTGTAATGACTGCAGCAGTGTAACACGATGAACAAAGTACAGTTTTGTACCTACCATAAATGTAGATGTTCGAGTGTTCACACTGCTGCAGTCCAGGTTACCCTCCCTCCATCCTCTCTGAACTAGCGGGACTTATCTATACCTTTCTATCCTATACAACCTTTGTGGTGTATTTGCTTGTAACTGAAGGTATTGTTTTTATTTTATATGTATATTTTTTATTAGCAATAGGTATTGCCTACCTACTTGGGGGCACCTGACATCTGGGGCAAGAAAAACTGAAGAAAATGGCATTGGATGCATCTTATATACCCCTGGCACTCTGACGTCAGGGAAGAAGCAACAGCAACCGACGCCGGACCAAGACTTTGGAACTCTGGCCGACTGCGGGACCGCCTGACGGCAGGATAACCTGACTGCGGGACCGCCTGACGGCAGGATAACCCAAGTGTAATGACTGCAGCAGTGTGAACACTTGAACATCTACATTTATGGTATGTACAAAACTGTACTTTTTAAAGAATTGGAATTTGTTAGTTAATGATAAACATATAACTAACAAAATAGGGACTAGGCCACATTTTGTATTTAGAAGGAGCCGAAACTTGAAGAACTTGTTAGAAATGCATGACACAAACTTTACCAGAATACCTGGAATGCTAAAATGTGAGTCATGTAACTATTGTATCTTCATTGCAAAAGGGCAGAAATTCACTATGAGTAGTAGGACATATTATATTAAGAAAAGATTTACACGTAACACAAAAATGGTGGCCTATTTAGCTCAATGTGATTTCTGTCCAGCATTTTATATAGGAAAACTGATATTAAGTTAAAGGAAAGATTATATGAACATCTCTATGGTATCAGGAAGAGTAAGACAGAAAATGCTTTAGCAAAGCACATTGAACAACAACCAGCTCATAGATTTAGATTTAGGGTCATAGATCAAATTACCCAAGGATTAAGAGAAGGCCCTAATACCTATTTATTAGAACAATTAGAGTTGTTGTGGCAACTTAGATTAGATGCTCACCATCCCCCAGGGCTTAATGAGACCTGCACCATTTTACCCTATTTAAAACTTAGGAATCTGAATAGATAAAAGTATCCAATTTTTATGCTTAAGAAGTATGTATCATAGCAACTAAGTGTTTTTAATGTATATAAAAATGAAAGGTAGTAATATAAACAAGGTTTTAAAGTGAAAAATAAGTATTTATGATGTATATAGACATACATACATACACACATTTATAGGGTAACCTGAATAAATTTAAAACTAGTAGTTTTTATAGTAAATGGTATTTGAATGTAGAAACACGAGAAGTGAGGTTGTCTTTCTTAAATAATTTCTTAAACAATTTAACAATTAAAATAGAGAATTTGTTTTAATACAACTTAATATGTAAATTATGGTGTCACATGATTTTTTGAATGTATTTAAATGTTGTGTAAACTATTTTATGTTGTCTGAGGAAGTTGGGTCAATGTACCCGACGAAAAGCACTTTATAAATTTATTCATTTATTTTATTTTGTCTCTAGTCCATGTTGTTCTTTGGGAACCTTATAAGCTTTTTTCATACTGCTCACTGTACTCAATGACATTGTCAATGTGATAGACTGCTCACTGTACTCGATGACACTTTCAATATGATGTACTGTTCACTGTACTTCATGACATTGTCAATGTGATATACTGCCCACTGTACTCGATGACATTGTCAATGTGATGTACTGCTCACTGTACTCAATGCTTTCAATGTGATGTACTGCTCATTGTACTCGATGACATTGTCAATGTGATATACTGCTCACTGTACCCAATGAGATTGTCAATGTGATGTACTGCTCACTGTACTCGATGACACTGTCATTGTGATATACTGCTCACTGTACTCGACGCTTTCAATGTGATGTACTGCTCATTGTACTCGATGACATTGTCAATGTGGTGTACTGCTCACTGTACTCGACGCTTTCAATGTGATGTACTGCTCACTGTACCCGATGACATTGTCAATGTGATGTACTGCTCACTGTACTCGATGACATTGTCAATATGATTTATGGCTCACTGTACCCAGTGAGATTGTCAGTGTGATATACTGCCCACTATACTCGATGACATTGTCAATGTGATGTACTGCTCACTGTACCCAGTGACACTGTCAATATGATGTACTGCTCACTGTACTCGACACTTTTAATGTGATGTACTGCTCATTGTACTCAATGACATTGTCACTGTGATGTACTGCTCACTGTACCCAATGAGATTGTCAATGTGATATACTGCTCACTGTACTCGATGACATTGTCAATGTGATGTACTGCTCACTGTATCCAATGAGATTGTCAATGTGATGTACTGCTCACTGTACCCAATGACATTGTCAATGTGATTTCCGGCTCACTGTACCCAATGACACTGTCAATGTGATGTACTGCTCACTGTACTTGATGACACTTTCAATGTGATGTACTGTTGAGTATGACAGAATCTATAAAGAGCAGGACATGAACATTTAAATAAAGGAATCCAAATAAATATCTCAGGGATGAGTTCACTGCACACAAGGAGACCATGACAACCACATATGTACCTGCCTCAGTCATAGTGGTGATACGAACATCCCATCAATAGGAGTGACTCTAATGTGTTGGAAGGGTGACCTACTGGTTAAAGTGTTTGCCTTGCAAACACAAAGTACAACGTTTGAGTCTCAAAAGGGATAATTGGCTAGGCTTAAAATGGCTCACAAGGGCAGTTAGCCTAGTATTGATCTATGAACCTATGAATCTAAAACAGAACGTTTCTACATTATATGAAAATAAACCATACTCTGCAGGCATGGAAAACAAGGCTAATGTGTTAATGAATCTCCCCTATTCAGTCCTGCAAAGTAGTAGAAGACAGTGAATAAATGTTGTAATGCTACTAGGCCCATTATAAAACTGGCCACAGGAGTAAATGTTGTAATGCTACTAGCCCCATTATAAAACTGGCCATAGGATTAAATGTAATGCTACTAGCACTATTATAAAACTGGCCACAGGAGTAAATGTTGTAATGCTACTAGCATCATTATAAAACTGTCCACAGGAGTAAATGTTGTAATGATACTAGCCCAACACACTTTTTGAGCATAGTAAAAAGGAGACATGCTTTTGGGAGACTGTTCATCCTACAGCTACCAGTGAAACTCCTCACTAGGTCATATTCTTAAATATTACCTGGGCAATCATTCATATTAGCGTCAGCATACCTTTGATTAAAATAGTATATATTAGTAATCATATGCCAGCCCCAGGCAGCAATGGACAGCTCTAGTCTATCTGCTCCAGTGTGTATGCAATCTTAGGGTATAGGCAAAGAACACTTTTTTACTCTTTGGATGAAAAATTTATAAATTCTGCCTCATCAGAAAGATTACCTCCAGAACAGTGTGTGAGATAAAGTACAAGTACGTCTGTGATGTTGAATTTACAAACACTCACTGCACACTCATAGGGTAACCACTAGTAAATTTCAGGTAACTGCTAATTATGAATGTCCATCATATTGATCACTGCTGCAGTAGCATTAACTATATGGGTTATATCCTACCAAGGGTATGACAGTCAGCCAGCTTCCAAAGTTGTAGGGCACTTTCCACTTGCCAAAAGTGTCAAGCAGCTGAAGCTGACCAGAGTAAAAGACAAGCCTGGTGATGAAGCCCTTCAGAGCTTTACAGTCTCTGAAGAGTACTCTTCCCTGAGCTTCCATTTTCTTAATTTTGTTGATGTTTTCTTGTGCTCTTTTTCAGGAAAGTTATATTGAAGCTAGGATTGTTTTGTTTGTTTTGTTTTAATAGACTCTTTGAGACTGTAATGTACTTTTAAATGGACCACTTGCTTTTTTCCTGTCAGTTTAAAACTAATTGAAAGTAACTAAAAACATTTTTTCTGTGGAGAAAGTGTTTGTTTTTCTTTTGTGGGGCTGACATAAAGCTTTAAAGTGTTTTTGCTGTGTTTTTTTCTATTAAAAATTGAACTTTTGTGGACTGGTAGTGTTTACAAGCAATTACTGCTTGTCTTCCCTGGGAAACAGGCACAATTTTCGGCTTGACTGTGGAATAGATTACTGGTTCCCTGGTCAGTCATTCTTCCTACCACAAAAAAAAAAAAAAAATAAGCAAACACCCTTTACCACCGCAGAAGCCTCATCTGCACATGAGTCACTCTGCTGTGCCCATTTGTTGTACCTTAGACTACTCACCTTTTAACCCGGATCCCTCTGGTGTAGCACCTACAGCCACTATGAGCTGGGAGTTAGCCACATCCATTGTGGCTGTAGGGGTCCACTCAATGGGCAAGGGAAAGTCAATTTTGTTGGTCATGGGAGAGGGAACAGGAAAGGTTTCCCCTGTTGTATCAGAATGCTGTACCTATCCATGGGGAAACAGCTGCTGCCATTAGTAACCCAGGTGGTGCTATTTTTCTTGTCAAAAAGAGATAAAAAGCCAAGCATGTATCTATTCCTCCTCAAATTGATTTGGATCAGAGTAGTTTACTGGGTCTGGCTCAGGATTTAATTCAGGATATTAAGCTTTCTTGTAAAGTTGTTTCTGGTAAAAGAAAGAGGGATTCTTCTTTTTCTGAAGAGCTTCAAGATTCTGAATCTGAACAGAAAGATGCAGGGATGGATACAGAGTTTTTATACAGATTTCTGATTAAGACTCAGTGGAGAACTCAGTTTCTGATTCTCCCTGTAGGGGCTTCTCTTTCTTAGTGACTATTGCTATAATGCGCCAGTGTTTTCAGTGGGAGAACACTGAGGTTTCTCAGTTGCTCACAAGTAATATGAGCTGCTACTGAAGGATTTTCAAGAACCTACACCCATTCCTCCTGTTCTGTCTGATTTAGAGGATGTGTGCGCTACTGCCTGCAATTTTCTTGATAGTCAGCCAGCTGCCCCTAAAAATGATATATATATATACAGTTCATTGGTCTTTTAAATTTTTTATACACTGTTTCCAAACCTGATCCAGCAGTTATAGCTTTAGTTTATCCCACTGTTGCTAAGCACTTAGTTAATTCCAATCCTTCTCTTCTGATAAGAATGGGAAAATTATTGATAGGCATGGGAAAATGTATACTTCTGCAACTTTCATTTTTCAGAATTTTGAACTGTCAACATCATATGTCAAAGTTTGTTCTGACAAGTTGTGAATGCATGTGGAATGTTTTATCTGCAGTTTCTTCTGGTGAGAAAAAAAATCTGTTTTAAATACGATAGTTTATTCTATTGCGCAAGTCATTACTACTTGTTTGCAGTGTGAGTATGACTCTGTTGATACTTCTTCCAGGGCTATGGCTATTGGTACTGTTTGAGGAGGTTTGCGTGGCTGCATTACCAAAACCTCCCAGGTTATGTAAAACTGAGATTTTAACTTTTCCCATTGATAGAGATTTAGTGTTTGGCCCTTCTGCTGCAGAGATGATCAAAAAGTGTAATGAAAGGGGCAGAGCTGATCCAGGGAATCTGTAAGATTTTTCAGTCTTCCTTTTCCAAATTGTCAAAGGGATTTTTTTATCTCATCATCCAGTTTTGGGGGGAAAATAGAATAAACAGTCTCAGCAAAATTCTGGTAAACAGTTGTTTAAAAATAAGTGGTGAGGGGTTCCACAAGGAAGACCCGAGCCTCCCAGAAATGAGGACAGTTCAACAAGTCTGAATGACTATTCAAGATACCTTGTGACCCCTCCCATGCTTGCCTCTTTTTCTTTCTAAAGCTGCTTGTAATAGTGCCCAAATTCAAAATTATGTCACTTCACAATCTGTTACCTCTTCTTCCTCTTTCAAGTTTCCTGGTAACACTAGACTTACAAGATGTTTGTCATCACATCCCTATTCATCCAGACTTCAGACATTTCTTAAGGTTTTATATATCAGGATTATTGTATCAGTTCTCTGCCTTTTTGTTTGGACTATCCACTGCACCAAGAGTGTTTTACAAAGTGTCTAGCTCTAGTTATAGCTCATTGCAGGCTACAGGGTATTCGCATTTTTCCATATTTAGATGACTTGATTATTTTTGCAGAGTTTTTCAAAGTGTCGGGAATCTTTTTCTTGGGTAAGAGATCTGTTACACAAGGTGGGATTCCAAGAGAACATTGAAAAGTCTTTCTTGACTCTTTCACAGAGGATTGTGTTCTTAGGATGTCAACTAGACACCTAACCATCAAAGGGCTTTTCTTCCACAGGAAAAAAATAGATATTTATTTAAATCTATTTCTAAGGTTTTCCACTCAGACTTCTGTCACTGAGAGGAAATACCTCAGGATTTGGTGTCTCATGGCATCTATTATTCTCATGATACTCTTTTCAAAATTGCACATGTGAAAGATACTGCATTATCTGAAATCTCTTTGGCCTCATGATCCCCTTTGTCTTTTCAAATCCCAGTGCTGGGGTTTGTCAGAAGAGAAATCTTTGGGGTGGAGAGAAGATATCCTTAAATGCAGGCCTTCCTTTCCTGCACTAAAAATGTCAATCACCATGGATTTTGCTTGGAGAATAGTTTCAGGAGGGATAAATGTGCAGGGGTGCAGGACACTAAGGACAGATGTAAGCACATAAATATCAGAGATGCTTGCCCTAATCAAGGCACTCAACTCTCTGAAACATCTTTGGTCTCCAGGACCTCTTCAAGTGGTTACAGACAATACCACAATCATGTGATACATCAACAAGTAAGGGAGAACCAGATCATAGCCCCTTTGCAGATTAGATAATATTCTGCTCCAGGACACCATGCAAAATGGCCTGGACAACAGCTGCCTTTTCCGTTCTTTGTACAGTAATGTTCCTGTATGCTTTTCCACCTATTCCACTAATATTCAGGGTACTTCTGAAAATTCTTAAGGAATCCCCAAAGATCATTGTGATGACTCCCTTCTGGGCCCAGCAACTGTGGTTTTCCAAATGACCAGGGACAATTGCCACAAGATTCCTCATAGACTGGATCACACAAGAGCAAGGGTGTTTGATACACCCTAACATCAATCATCTTCAACTGACTGCTTGGATTATAGAGTTTTAATTCCTTTTAGGTAACTGCTTACTGATGTAGCAGGTACTAAAGGAGGCAAGAAAGCCTGCTACTAGAAAATCATATATTAGCAAATGGAAAAGTTTTTTCTAGTTGGCACAAATATAACCAGCACTCATTCAGGACTAGGTGTTCTCTGGTTTTATAATACTTGTGTGAGTTATCCTATGGCCTTTCTTATTCTTTTGTCAAGGTTCACTCATCATTCATTTCTACCCATAGATTCTTCTTTTTCAATGCAGTCTGTTGTCATCATGTTCTTGAAAGGGGTTTTGCTTCAGAGGCCTCCAAGAAAACCAGTGGCCCCTCTTTGAGATCTTAATTTTATATTAGAGAAGCTAACACTTGCTCCATTTGAACCAGCTAAGCTGGCTGACTTGAAGTTCTTAACATGAAAAACAGTTTTACTGATTGCTCTGATCTCTGCAAGAAAGGTATCTGAGTTGCAAGCTCTTATGGTGAGTCAAACCTATCTCATTTTCCACAGAGTCAAGTTTTTTTTTGAGAAGTAATCCATCTTTTATGCCTAAAGTGATAACCAAGCTTACTTTAAACCAGACTATCCATTTCCTGTTTTCTTTCCTGAACTTGAAAATTATGGAGAAAGGATAAGCCATACCTTGGATGTCCATAGACAACTCAGGTACTATCTTGACAGAACAACATCTTTCAAATTTTTGGCTCAATTGTTAATATCTTATGAAGTTAAAAAGAAGTGACAACCTGTGTCAAACCAGAGTATTTCTAAAATGGTTGTCTAAAGCTATTGCCTTTTGTTATACTCACCATAGCAAAACTATTCCTGGCAGGGTCAAAGCCCAGTCTACAAGGACCTTGGCTTCATCTGTGGCTTTTTGGAAAGGGCTAGATTCTAGAAGTACTCAAGAAGTTGCCACTTGGTCCTCCATACATACTTTTACAAAGCACTATAAGCTTGATTCCTTCTCTAGGTCCAGATCAAGCTTTGCTAGGACCATTCTTCAGGGGCTTATGGACTCTTCTCCTTCCAACTCCCAAATATAGTTAGCTGTGACAATCTATTCATATAGGTAAGGCTACTGCAGTAGTGATTAATATGAATAACATATTACAGTTGTGGAAGTTGAACTTAATATAACAGTAGATGTTCGAATCATCATTGTTTGACAGTTTGTGTATATGGAAGGTGCCCTAAAGCTTTGGAAGCGTTCTGGCTGTTATGTCCTTGGAAAGATATAATCCATATAGCTAAGACCACTGCAGCAGTAATCATTCAAACATCTACCGTTATCGTAAGTTCAACTTCAACAACTGAACTTTACCATAGCTACTAGATGTAAATAAGTTATGCAGACGATGTAATAATATTACTAAATAATACTATTTCAGTGAAGAAAAAAGTTATACTATGATATTCAAATGGAAGAAATGAGTTTCTAAAGATGAGAGACATATACTGTATTAGGAAAAAATAAAATGTAAGGTATTACATACAGAAAAACATAAAAGGGTGCAAAATATATTCATATGTGGAAAAGCTTTAAAGTACCTTTCAGAAACAAAAGGTCTGATTAATGAATATGAAGCTGCCAGAAATATTAACTTATTCTAGGAGTATTTATTGCTGGCCACGATGTTCAGAAAAATAATTATTATTATACTCCTTTTAGTTTTCGAGGAAGGGGTGCAATTAATAAGGATGCAGGATTTGGCTGTTTAGGTCTGGTGAACCTTTTTTTATCTTAATTCTTTAAATTTATTTTGTGTGTTATATATAGTGTTGGATAATGGGTCCACTTCAACTTACTGAGAAGCAGTTTACTGAAAACCATAATACTGAATGTACAAGGCAGAAATGCCAAAATGCTGAAATCAGAATACTTACTTGCCCTACAGGTGTAGACAGCCAGACATGTTTTAACCCACTCAATTATTTCTACTATAGCTGTAGCAATGTGTGATATAATAAGACTTTTTGCCAGGAAGTGAAATTTATGTATTTTATTTTTCATATTGTTTACCATCAACATAGTATTCTGTATATTTGTTAAATTGTTGAAATGTCTGTAACTGTTACCCTATAAATGCTAGTATATGTTAATATTATATTTATAACTGGAGCTTTTCTCCCAGGGCCTCTGACCAATCAGACTTTCCTGGTAAGCAAATGTAAAATAAATAAATAAAATAAATAAATACATGGAGAAATACAGAGAAACAGAAGCAAAGGGATTTTTATGGCATTACTGTTCACAAAAGTTACTAGTCAAGGCCACTGTAAAGTATAAACAGAGACAGGTAAGAATATATCTCTACTGGGCCTCATGGTGTAGAGGAATAAAGCTCTGATTATGGCCCTGATTATCTATGTACACTAGAGTCATGGATGCTGGAAGGATTAGGCAGTGGAAGACAGGAGCTAGTGGCCACAGTTGGTTCACCCATCCTGGTGAAACAGAGAAGGCTTGGTTTACAGTATTAGCAACACTTACAGATATACTGATCATAGCAATGATTAACATCACTTAGAGGTATATTGTTTATAACAATGATTAGCATTGCATAAAGGTACACGATTCATAACAATGATTAATAATGCATACAGGTATACTGTTCATAACAACAATTAACACCACATATGGGTAAACTGTTCATAATAATGATTAACACTGCTAACAGGTATACTGTCCATAACAATGATTAACAACACATATAGGTATACTGTTCATAAGTGATTAACACTTTTTACAGCTACACTGTTCATTACAATGATTAACTCCACTTACAGGTACACCGTTGATAACAATGATTAACAACATATACAGGTATACTGCTCATAACAATGATTAGCAACACATACAAGTATACCGTTCATAACAATGATTAACAACACATACTGGTATACTGTTCGTAACAATGATTGACAACACTTACAGGTATACTGCTCACAACAATGATTAACAACACATATTCATAACAATACGTACAGGCATTCTCTTAATAACAATGGTTAACAACACTTACAGGTATACCGTTCACAACAATGATTAACAACACATACAGATATACTCTTTATAACAATATGTACAGGTATACTGTTCATAACAATGATTAACAACACATACAGGTATACTGTTCACAACAATGATTAACAACATATACAGGTATACTGTTCATAACAATATGTACAGATATACTCTTAATAACAATGGTTAACAGCACTTACAGGTATTCTGTTCATAACATTGATTAACAACGCATACACGTATACTGTTCATAACAATACATACAGGTATACTCTTCATAACAATGATTAACAACACATATAGGTATACTGTTCACAACAATGATTAACAACATATGCAGGTATACTGTTCATAACAATACATACAGGTATACTCTTCATAACAATGATTAACAGCACTTACAGGTATACTGTTCATAACATTGATTAACAACACATACATGTATACTGTTCATAACAATGATTAACAACACATACAGGTATACTGTTCATAACGATATAGCAAGAAAATATTGTAATGATAAATCTGGATAAACCAATAATATTCAAAACAGTAGTAAATCAAAGCTATCTGGAACCAGAGTCAACCAGTATAGCTTAAAACTTCAGATTTTAATAAGAATGCAAGTTTAACACTTTACTTAAAAGCTTCATCGGGCAAATAACTACATCCAATAAAACATTTCATTTTATATATATAATACAAGTTCATATGACTAAAATTCACACGACTAAAGATCATATGACTAAAAATCAATTAAATAACACAAATCATTAAAATGAGCCTTTAAAGAGGCTTTCATCTAACCTGTTTATGTAATTCTTTCAATACAGGTTTAATCCTGAACATTTCATTTAGACCTGGGTACTGTTGGACACTAAACCTAATTATCCATTTATTTTCTTCTTTCTCTGTCATAGTTTTAATATCACCACCTCTTATATGCTCATAAACTACATCATATTACAAATTTAAAAGAATGTTTATTATCTATTTCAGTATATCTTCTTATCTCAGATAAGTGATCTATGCTTTCTTTCAGTTTCTGATTTGTTTTCCTATATAGAAAGCATTGCATGTTTGACACTTCACCATATAAACTATATTTTTAGTATCACATATACCATATGCTCATATTAAAATTTATTTTTATTTACTGGCTGTATAATAGATTTAGCTGTATAAATGTATTTACAGTACATACATTTATTGCATATATAAGTACCCTGTTTGTTACTTCTAAAGTTATTTAGTGTGTATTTGTTCTTTATAACATAATATGTTCTTTAAATTATTGAATCTCTTATACCCAAAGGTAAGCTGCCCATTTCCTATGCCTTTTAATAAAGGCACTTGTACTGTTGGCCAATAATACATATAGCTTGAGAAGTGTTTCTGCTATAAGTTAATATACATCTACAGTTATGTTGCGAATTAACTATTTTGCCTTGTTGTTGAATATCTCTTTTCTGAAGAAAAATAGGTCTTGTTTCCTGTTATCTCCTATATATAGTCTTTTTATTTATTTTATTTATTTATTGACATTTGTTAACTGGGTTTGTCCAACTGGGCTTGTGGCCCATTTTCAGTGGAGACCCGAGGAGAAAAGCTCCAGTAGTACATTTTAAACAAGCACAATTTAAAATAATATTGATATAATAGCAGTTATAGCAAAAAGATTCACATATGTTGGGTTACATGCATAAAGTTAAAGTTGCATTAAAAAGAAGCTAAGTAACAATTTTACATTGATATAGTTCAATAGGTCAACAATAAAAATGTTTTGCTTGTATAAAATTATGCAAAGGCGTAGTAGACACATTGGAGAGAGAGGTGTAATGAGGTACTAAGTATGGTCCTTTTGAGGGGTACATAAAGGGAAGGAAGACTAGGTAGGGTCATGACAAGGGCAGGTCCTGGAATTGAGAAAATAAGCTTTTAGTTCATTTTTAAAGTGTGAGGTGTGGGAGATTGAACGTAAGTCAAGGGGAAGTTTGTTCCAAGCATGAGCAAGGGAGTGTTTGTAGAGTAGTTTGCCTACTGACCTTTTTGGGTGGTAGACATCAAGTAATTGTTGGTTAGAAGTACGGAGGGTCCGGGATGGGATGTAGTTGGAGACTAAGGAAGCTAGAGATGGCAGTAGGAAGGTTTATAAAGAATAGAGTGTAGCATATGAAATTGATAAGGTAGCAGAAATTGGGGAAGTTGAAGCCATTGAAGAGAGTTTAAAGAGATGCAGTGGTGTGAGTTGTATGGGGAGTTTATAATGAATCTGGCTATTTTATGGTAAGTCTGTTGGAGTTTGTTTAGAGAGGAGGCCTGGATATTGGTAAGAACTGAGGCGGCATATAAGAGGGAGGGGAGGAGGAGTGCCTGGCCCAGGGTAAGTCTAGATTTAGGGGTTAGGAATTTTTTGTTCCGATATAGCAGACCTAGTTCCTGGTTTGTTTTTTGAGTTTTGTGTGGGTGTCAGGTTGGATAGTTGTATTGTTAGAAGATATAATAAAAAAGGAGGTTTTGTGATGAGAAAGAGAATGGGGAAGGAAAAGTAGGAGTTTGGTCTTTTTGGGATTTAGGATCAATAGGTTGTGAGAGAGCCATTGTTCAGTGGATAGTAGGACCTGTTGGGTCAGGGAGTGTAGTTCAGGAATGTTATTTGAGATGGATATAAGTGTGGAGTTGTTGGCATACTGAATAAGGGAGGATTCTTTGCATGAGGTGTAAAGATCATTGGTGAAGATGTTAAACAAAAGGGGTCTCAAGATGGAGCCTTGGGGAACACCAGTGGAGATGGGAAGGAAAGGTGAGGAGGATAAGAGCCATTTGACAGAGTGTTCCCTGCCAGATAGGTAACTATTAAACCAGGCAAGTGCGGAGGGGGATAGGTGGAGATTTGCAAGTTTGGATAGTAGTAGAGGCTGAGACACAGTATCAAAGGCTTTGGAGAGATCTAGGAAGAGACAAGAAATTAGTGTATTGTTGTCTAGGGCCTCTGCAATGATATGAGTGAAGGAGAGGAGGGCAGTGGTGGTGCTGTGGTGAGGAAGAAATCCATGTTGGGTATGGGTAAGTAAGTGGTGTGTGAGGAGGTGATTGATAAGCTGTGAGTGAATACATTTTTCTAATATCTTGGAGAGGGTGGACAGAATGGCAATGGGTTGGTAGTTTTAGGGGTCAGTGGAGTTTCCACCTTTATGAAGAGGGATAGTGAAGAAGGATTTCTAAAGGGTGGGGACAGTTGATTCCAGAATAGATCGATTAATTAGTATAGATATAGGATAGGCAACTGAGTCAGCAGCAAGTTTGAAGAATGTAGGAGATAGATTGTCAGTGGAAGGAGAGCAAGGTTTTAGCTTGAGTAGTAGAGATTTGATGTAAGTAATGGGAACTGGCTCAAAAAAAAAAACAAAGTTGTGTTAGTAGGACTTGGAGGGGTGGGTGTTGAAGTAGAGTTTGGCTTAGAGGTTACCAGATTTTGGATGGAAGAGATAAAGTGTTTATTCAGGAGGGTAGCTGTTTCCTGAGAAAAAGAGTTAGGGTATGGGGAGAGATTAGAGGGCTTTCCAGGATAGAGGATGTTGTTGAGAGTTGACCAAAATTTTCGAGGACTGGATTTGTTGTTAAGCTGAGCAGAGCTATAGTATAACTTTTTGTCATTAGTTGTATGTTTTTTTGCAAGGTTCCTCAGTTGCCTGTATTTTTGAAGAAAAGGTGGTTGTTAAGTTTTAGTCCAGGTTTTCCAAGCAAAATCTCTTTGTTTTATAAGAGACCTAGTCTCTTTGGAGAGCCAGGGAGCATGATTTGATTTTACTCTGATCTTCCTAGAGGGAGCTAAGGAGTTTAGAGTATTAATGAAGATGCTATTGAAAGTACTTACAGCATCATTTAGGGGGAGGTGTTTTATGATGGACCAATCTATGTTGTGGAGAATGGAGTTAAACTGGGATGAATTGAAAGTTGATAGTTTTCGACAGTTTTTGATAAGGTGGGGTTTAGGAATATGGGAGTAGTGTCTTAAGATGGTGGTAGGGAGATGATCACTGAGGGAGTCAGGTAAGGTGGTGGGATTGTGGTATTCGTGGGGAGAATTGGTAAGGATCCAGTCTATGATGGAGCTGGAAGTGGAATTTTTATGGAAGCGAGTGGGAGATGTTATAAGTTGGTGGAAGCCATGTAGGTGGATACTGAGTTGGAGGGAGTCAGTTGTGAGTTTAGACCAATCAATGTTGACATCACCAAGGATAAGTGTCTCATATGGTATGTTGTGGGAGAACCAGGATTGGATGTTTTCAAGAATGGGCAGCTTGTTACCAGGAGGAAGGTAGATAGAGGCAATTGCAAGTTTTTTGTGAGGATTCAGATGGCAGTTAAGGATGATGATTTCAGCTGGGAGGAAGTCAGGAATTGGGGAAGGGTATGGTGAGAGGTTAAGGTTGTTTGAGTAGAGGATGGCCACGCCACCCCCTTTTTTACAGGTCTATCAGATTTATTTTACAATTTCTGCTATTTGATGTTCATCACATTCCCCTAACTTCAAATATCACTGGCCATATTCTTCATTTGAATGTACATTTCACTATCTATTGTATTTAACTTTGCTACTCATACCATCTGATTCTTCACAATATTATTAAAGATGTGGTGGATCATACTAGTTCAATGTAAGTATGTATTCTTTCTTACATCCTTTTTATATAAAGTAGTTCTATCTTTCCAGTAATGTTCTTAATCAACCTAATATCTAAAAATGTCTGAGAAAAATGTACAGTCTTCTGGAACTCAGAAAATTAGTAGTATGCATATAAGGTATAAAATCATCTAATAAAGTTAACAAACCTTCCCCTATCAAAAATAAATTGTCCACAAATCTCTTATAAAATAATACATTATGATAGCACTGATTATGTTGCTCAGATAAAACACATTCATTTTCCCATGCATTCATAATAAGAAGTTATGTACCTATCATAACGTTCCATGTTAGTTGTCTTCTCTCACTTTCTTTCTTGCTGGATGGGTTCGGAGAGCTAATTTTACCGGCTCGAGGCAACCCTATATCCCATGATGCTAGGCGATAACTACCCAGATCTCATTTGGTAGCTGAAGAAAAAAATTAGGCAACATAGTAGTCCAACTGGAGAGGAGGAGGAAAAGGGATAACCCCACCAAAGATCCCAATCTAAGCTAAAGTTACACTAGGACAAGCTATAAGGCTGGCAATGCTAGATCAGGACTATTCAAGGAAGAGGAAATTCTTCTCGGTCTGTACAGGCTAGGGGGATGGTGGGCGGGACGCAAGAAAGAAGGCAAGAGAAGACAACTAACATGGAACGTTATGGTAGGTACATAACTTCTTAATGTTAAGTTGTCAATCTCACCTTCATTCTTGCTGGATGGGACCATGTCCCTAGCACCTTCATCCTGGGTGGCTCATTGGAACAGACTCTTGAGAACGGTGGAACCAAAATTTGCCCTGTTTCTGGAGGCCAAGTCCAATTTATAATGCGAAACAAAGGTATGAGGAGAGGCCCATGTGGCTGCCGCACAAATAGTGTCTATTGGTAGCCTAGCTTGAAAGGCTGTAGATGTAGCTAGTGCTCTAGTTGAATGAGCTCTTGGCCTAGAAGTCAATTCTCTACCTCTGAGCTGATAAATACATGTGATCACAGAAGACAGCCACCTAGATAGGGTTACCTTAGATACCGGAAGGCCTTTCTTATTCTCTGCATAAGATAATAAAAGTTGATCAGATTTCCTGATTTGTTTAGTCCTGTCCAAATAGTAACAGAGCTGGCGATGAACATCCAGATAATGTAGTTTTTGCTCCGCCCTATTAGAATAATTTGGGAAAAAAACTGGGAAATCAATTGATTGATTTAAATTTGTCTGCGAAGCCACCTTGGGTAAGAAGGACGGATTAGTCCTTAGAGAAACTCTGTCTTTGTGGAAGACTAAATAGGGAGGACGAATGCCGAGGGCATAAAGCTCAGATACTCACCTAGTAGATGTAATGGTGACTAGGAAGAGTGTCTTCCAGGAAAGTAATTTCAATGAACAGGAAGCCGCAGGTTCAAAGGGGGGAAGAATCAATGATGTTAAGACTAAATTTGGATCCCACTGTGGTGGAGGATCTTTGATCGGGGGCTTAAGTAAAAATACACCTCTAAGGAATGCCTTGCAAAGCTTATGGGACATGGTGCCTGTCTGATAGACCTATATGGAAATTTGAAATGGCTGCCAACTGAACTTTTACTGTGGAGGAAGAAGATCCTGAATGAAAAAATTCAGCTAGGAAGTCCAAGACCGAATGAACTGGAGCAGTAAAGGGATCTATATTCTTAGCCTTTGCCCAGAAGGAGAAATGTTGCCATTTACTAGTGTAAATCCTTCTGGTGGAAGATTTAAGGGAAACTACTATGATATCCTGGACGGGATTAGAAATCATAGGAGGCCTGGCTAGGGACGGAAGTGGAGCAACCAAGCAGTGAGGTTGAGATAATGTAGGGATTGGTGCAGCTACCCCGACTGATGGGTCAAAAGATCTGGGACTGGATCCAGATGCCAAGGCTGTACCAATAGATAACGGTGCAGGAACGGAAACCATATCTGTCGAGGCCAAAAAGAGGCAATGAGAATCATCTTGGCTCTCAAGGCAGTTGCTTTCTGAATTACTTGTGGTATTAGCGGAAGGGGTGGAAAGGCATAGAGGAGTCCCCAAGGCCAATCTTGGACTAGAGCATCTCTGGGGGGATGGCCTGGAAGGGGGAAGAGTGTGAAGAAGTTGGGGCATTTGCTGTTTTGAGGTGAAGCAAAAAGATCGCAGCAAGGAAGGCCTCACTTCTGAAAGATCTCTTCCACCACAGATTGTTTGAGAGACCACTCGTGTGGCATGAGTATAGCTCTGCTCAACCTGTCCGCTATGATGTTGGACTTCCTGGGGATATGCGTTGCTATCAGAAACCGCTGAGAAGAGATTGCCCATTGCCAAAGTCTGAGTGCCTCTCGACACAGGGGATAGGATTTGGTTCCGCCCTGCTTGTTGATATACCACACTACGGACATATTGTCCGTTTGGATTGCAATAGTCCCCAGGGGAAGAGAGTCATGGAGGGCTTGCAACGTTAAAAGCACTGCTCTCATCTCCAGGACATTTATGTGCAGGTGGCATTCGTAAGGTTGCCAAGTGCCATGGACCATCCTGCCCTGAAAATGCCCCCCCCCCCACCCACCCGATCAGGGAGGCATCCGATGTAACCGTGGTGACCAGAGAGGGAGGAATAAAGGGTCTGCCTTGATGGACTTGAGGGGACAACATCCACCAAGACAGATGACTTTTGCAAGTTGGAGTTATCATGATCTTGTGATGCATAGGGAGTCGTTGAAAAGACCATTGGGCAAAAAGCATCCACTGTAGAAGACGCATGTAAAAACGTGCAAGAGGAAGAAGTGTTATGGCGGCCGCCATAAGACCCAATACTTTCAGGACATACTTGGCCTGAATTTTGTCGCTGTGAAGAAAAACATGGACATGGTTTTGAATATCTAAGACCCTTTGATCTGTTAACTTTGCTGAAAGTTGTATGGTGTCCAAGTTGGCGCCTATAAAGGTAATAAACTGACAAGGCAGACCTTTCGAAATTTATAGATATTCCTAGCCCTTTGCAAATGTGAATGGTGTAATCTCTGGCTTGGAGAAGTTGATGCCTGGTGGTGGCAGTGAGGAGCCAGTCATCTAGATATGGAAACACCTGGAATCCTTGACATCTCAGGTGAGCCGTAACCGCTGCCATACATTTGGTGAACACTCTGGGGGCTGTAGTGAGACCAAAGGGCAGGGCTCTGAATTGGTAGTGACTGGCCCCCAGCCAAAAGTGGAGAAACCTTCTGGAGCGTATGTGAATTTTGATGTGATAGTACGCATCCTGAAGGTCCACGGAGCACATCCAATTGTCCTTGCCCAGAAAGGGTAGAATGGACTATAGTGTGACCATCCAGAATCTTGTTCTCTTTACAAACTTGTTTAGTTTGCTGAGATCTAATATTGGTCTCCAGTCCCCTGTCTTTTTCGGTACCAAAAAGAACCTTGAGTAGATTCCGGATCCTAGTTGGTCTGCTGGGACTGGCTGGATGGCTCTTTTTGCTAGCAGTTTTGATATCTCTGGTACTGCTAGTTCCCTTAGACCAGGTGGAATGTCTGGAAGGGTTCCCTTTTGCTGAATTGGGGTTTGGATAAAGGGAATTTTGTAACCCTCGGATATGATCGACTGTACCCATTTGTCTTGAGTAAGGGAAAGCCAGGCTTTTGGGTACAGTGACAATCTTTCCCCGACTGCCTCCAAAGGTGGACAATCGGGCAACATCTCAGAGATGCTGGAAGGGTTTGTCAGAGAGAGGCTCCCTGCTACCCTGATTCTGCGGACCCCCTCTGCCCCTAGGGTGGTGTCTGTTGTTGTTACCCCCTCTGCCTCTGGGGGTAAACTGACCTCGTGCGTCAGGTGTGACTCCTTGAGATTTGCGGAACCACATTTTCCCACCCTTCTGACCCTTAGGGTATGGTCTTGAAGGGGTGGAGAAATGGACTCCTACGGCAGAAAGAGTCTTGCCATCTTGTTCGCATCTGGTCAAGGTGTCTTTCACTTGAGATCCGAACAAGGTCGAACCATCAAAAGGGGAATTTGTGAAGGACGCCTTGAAGGGGTCTGCAAAATTACAAAGCCGCATCCAGGCGTGACGCCTTAATGCCACTCCTGTGCCTGTGGCTCTACTCGCTCCATCGGCTGCATATGAAATGAGCCGCATGGAGGAGTTAACAATAGAGTTTAGGGTTCCTAGCTGTGAGTTAATTTTATCCTGGGACCCAGCAGCTGACGGATCCTGTAAAACTTCTCCCAACTCTTTGAGAACATCTCTCTGAAGGCGGGAGAAGTGACATAAGTAATTCAGCAACCGCATGGCAAAGGTCGCTGAAGAAAACATCCGCTTACTGTACCTATCCATAGTCCTAGAATCCTTGTTAGGAGGATGGATAGGTACTGAAGGATCGGCTAGTTCCTTCTTGGTGGCTGCAGCCACCACCATGGCATCAACCGGGACACCTTTTGTCAAAAATTGCCTATCAGCTGGGGCCGTAATAAATTTAGAAGGCCTCCGAGGAGTGGGTTCCACTGAATCTGGGGCCGTCCACGCCTTCCGAGCCACCACATCCATAAGGGGGTCGAAAGGCGGAGACACCCAGGAGGTGGTGGGTCGAGAGCCAAACACCTCCAGGTAAACCGACTCATCCTCGGAAGGATTAAGGGAAGGCCAGTTCCCCCTCTGCTTAAGGATTTCAAGGATATCTGAGATAGAGACATCCTCAGAGGGGGACCTTGGGGATCCCTCCGACTCATCCAAGTCGGTATCAGATGTAATGGACTCGGGGGAGTCCACATGTTTCCTCTTACATGTCCTCTTACATGGAGGTTCACCTGATGGGTCAGGAGAAGCCTCGGAAGAGGAAGATATTCCCAGTGGGGAAACCTGAGGCACTGGATTTCTGGGCCCGGGAGCAAGAGAGTGGGAAGAGACATCAGCAGGCACTGTAGTGGGAGGAGCTGATGGAGCTGACCGTTGACCATGCCCTGGGGCTAGTACGCTCCTCATCACCTCGAAGGCTTCCCTATCAGAGAGGCCAGAGTGCTCCAGCTCCGAAGAGGTAGGAACCCCAGGCCGCACTGACAGAGATGGCTCCGAGGCTGATGTCGGGGCCGAGCTCACCAGCGCCGGTGCTCCGAGAGGGAGAACGGGGTCGGACAAGGGTTTGATGCCACTCGCCCCCTCGGAGCCAGCGAGAGAGACCAGGTGCCCGGATCCCTCCAATGAAGGCATCAAGGAGGAGATCGGAGCAGAGGACGATGGAGCCGAAGGGGGAGGTATCGGCTCCGACGCCACAACAGTCACAGCTCCGAGGAGCTCCGGCTCCGAACTCTGAAGGAGAGTCAAAGGAGGAATATTAGGTAGGGTTGTAATAGCCGCTGTCTGATGAGACGGACTATGGAGCATTTGGGCCAATGCCTGAGACCTTAACAGTCTACTCACCACTATCTCAAGGTCATGGTCAGAAAGCCTGGACGACCGAGAAGATCGGCTCTGATGGCTCTGCTCCGAGAGCAGGGGTGATCTCAGAGCCGAATGGATAGACCCCAACGATGGGGATCTGGACCTCTTTCTGGAGGTAGATGGAGCCAAAAGAGCCGAAGATACGTTGGCTCCAGTCGGAGCCGACCGTGAGTGTAAGGACTCAGCAGTATTGGCGCCGAGTGGAGCCGATACTGGAAGCTGCGACACAGAAGGATCGGCTCCAGACGGAGCTGATCTTGCCACAGAAGGTGAGCCAGTAGCCGAAGGCTTAGGACTTGAAGCCGATGGTTTTGCTGGCTTCGAGGCCTTCCCCAGCGCAGACTTAGTCGGGGAGCCCTCGGGCTTTAACAAGCCCCTTAATATTAATTTGTTCCTGTGCTCCTGCAGGACTCTTGGGCTGAATGCATGGCACACAGAACAAGAGTCCTGCAGGTGCAGGGGTCCCAGGCAGTAAACACAAGAAGTGTGACCGTCTGTCAGAGACATTTTCTGACAGCACGAGTCACACTTCTTGGAGCCTGAGACCTTTGCCTCCTTCGACATATCGGTGTCGAAGTAGTACTGGAAAAAAAGACACACACACACAAACACTCCAAAAACAAACTAATAAAAAATTAGGGATACCGGGGTACAAACACACCCAAACACACCACAGAATCCCTGACAAGAGTTAGGAAAGTGGCAGGCTTAAGGCCTAACCTAGGGGGGAAGTATAATTAGGGATAGGGAAATACAAGGTACTAACGGGGAAAAAGGTTTAAAGTAACCGCTAAGTATTTAACAAGAAAAAAAGGAGTAGGAACAAGTAAAAAGGATGACTAAAAGTCTCTGATTTCAAAAACTTACCAAGAGCCGGTAAAAATGCACCTCGCAAGCAAAAGCGGCAAACGAGATCTGGGTAGTTATCGCCTAGCATCATGGGATATAGGGTTGCCTCGAGCCGGTAAAATTAGCTCTCGAGCTTTAGTAAGTGGCCGAGTCAGAGCCGAGGATCGGCTCCGAACCCATCCAGCAAGAATGAAGGCGAGATTGACAACTTAACATCAATATTTGCATAGCTACACCAATTGTTTTTAATATTTATCACAATAAAGAAAACATTATTTGTTAATACAATATTTAGCAATGCACATATCATGTTTATTTCTAAAGAAGTGAATAACATTTCTTGATAGATATATTTTCTTACATATTCAAATTCTTCTTTGGTATCAAATTAAACAATGAATCTACATCCAAGGTTACAAAAATAACAATTAACAGAATTATTACTATTACTTGACCAACTAAATAATCGTTGTGTAAAAACTGCTGTATCCTTTATAATAGTTCTTGATGTCCATAAAGCTGTTTTTAATTTATATTCTAAAAACCTAGAAATAGGTTCTGCAACCCACCCTCTCACAGAGACTATGGCTCTTAAAGGGGGATTAATCAAAGACATATGTATTTTGGGAATACCATATATTATTGGAATTTTTGGTATTAGGGCATATAGGTATTCCTGGAAATATTTCTCCATTAATATGCATGTTATATATGGTTGAATTGACTTCAGTAATTATTGTCATAACATCCTTTCTTAAAATCTGTATATAATCATCTGTTGCTAAAATATGTAGCATTGCTATATTGTAATGATCTGCATCCAAAACAACCACTCTTCCTCCTTTATTAGCATTTAATCACTATGTCAGTATTATTAATTAGTGATTGTACAGCTTCATTTTGTTCTTTACTTAAATTATGAAATGTTTTTCTCCTTTCATTCTTAAATAAATCAAAAATCTCATTTTGAATAGGCATTTGAAATGCTGATGTAACATGATTACTTATGGGTATATAAGTGCTTGTCTTTATTAACTGATGCTTAATTGTTATCATTTGTTCCATACGATAATTTTAAGTTCAATTTCCTCGTAAACAGTCTAAATTCTAAAAGTATTTGTGAAATGTCAAGGGTGTCAGCTGGAACAAAAGTTAAACCCTTGTTTCAAACAGTATATTAATGTTTAGTTAACTGATATCGGGACAAATTGAAAACTATACCATTCACTTTTATTTTCTGGTTTGACTCCTTGTTGGTGGCCTGCATTCCAATTGTCTCACTTTCCTTTGCCCTTGAGTGCTGTTGATCCAATCACGTTGTGGGGGCATTGGATATGGTTCTTTCTGTAACAAAGGAAATTCTAAGGGGTCAAAAGCTGTAATTAAATCCAACTCAGCAGTTGCACATTCCGGTTGTGCAGGCCATTTTCCCATTCGTTGGTCAAGTTCATCTGTTTGCATTCATTTGATCTGAGTTGGTCTCACCTCCCTTTCACTATGACTGCTGTGATTGGACCATATAAAACTTTTCCACATCTTGAAATCTTTATATTCTCTCCTTATTTTACATTTCTTCATCTCAGTGAGACTATTTTCAAATACTTCTAACTTATCCAACCTCTCAGTCAACAATGCAGAGTGTACATTTGTTTCAATAGTGGCAATTAAGTCATAACATTCTATCACCTCCATTTTTATTGTGTTCTCAATAGGTTCAAGAAACTTATTCACAGCCTTCATATAGTGCATAGAACAATTCAGATTTGCCTCTGGGTCATATTTTATGATTTTTCCTGAATGTAGCCTTATATATTTTAAACTCTTTGAAAGCATTTGATAGAGGAGATTTATTAAAGTAAGTTCAAGCTGACAGTGGAGTGGTAGAGTGATTAAAAATATAAGTTCAGTTTTCTGATGGAAATGTATATCCGGTTTGGATGTCAAGCCATAACTGAACAAGACTTCAAAGATGATATAAATATTCCATGGCTGATGTCAAGCTAAACATTCTTTTAAAGGAGGGAAGAAGGATAGACCTAAGTTCTGGTACTTACCTGCTTTAACATACAGAGCAGTAGTTATGGTTAATGAGTTGCTCAGTCATGTCAGTCTCTTGTTAGCAACCTTTACTGCTCTGAGTTGCACCTTGTACAGTCAGCACAAACCGGCATTTTTATAGCCTTGCTGACAGAAATCATTAAATGGTCATGCAGTTCTGTAAATTTCTCTTCATAGATCACATGAAATTTATAGGTTAATAGGTGCATGCTAGGCTAACAACCACTGGGGCTTTTATAATACAAGATGAGCATCCCTAATGTACCCTGCAAGTTTATATGCAGGCTTTTGTAAGTCTAGTCAAGCCTCCCAAATGTATCCTACAAGTTTATGGGCCTTAGAGGTTATTTTAAGGGGTATATGTAAGCTAGGTCAAGATTTACAGGCTGCTTCTGTCCATTAGAAACATAGGTGTTAGACCCAGGGTATATTTCTGATTTTCCATCCACTGTTACAATTTCTTTTGAATTGGGTTAGGGAAGAGCTCTGTTTCATTTGAATGTGAAGCCTGTTCAAGAGAATGGGAATTCTCTGAGTCATATACCTGTCACTCCAACATGTTCTACTTATGTTACAAGCAAAGTTTAAACCCCTAGGGCAAGTAATTTTGATGCTGTCCATTTTGTGGATATGCAAAAGCTCTATTAGAATAGGATCCAAGGATACCTTGTATGCAAGGCATAAACTGCCTCTCAACAGTCTGTAAATAGTGAAAGGATAGAGATAGGGCTTTGAGGCAATCTAAATAGGACATGCTGTTTACACTAATAAATTGCAACCAGCCTAAAGAGCAATCTTCCTGTTTTTTTTTTGTTACATGGAATTTTCTTCGTAAGACCAAGCTGTTTAGAAATGTTCTTTTAATGTATAAATTGGTAGAAATTGTGTTGTCTGTCTTTTGGGTGCTATTGCTTTAGGTTTATGCATGTGTGAATGAGAGAGAGAGAGACAGAGAGTTTTTTTATCACAGTACTTTTGCATAGAATGGTAATGCAATGTATATTTGTTTTTAAATCATTTGTGTATATTATATATTAAAACAAAACAGCTGGAGGAAAATAGTCTCTAGTACTTGGTTTTTACCCAGCCTCAGTTCTTCATAACATTTTCACCTGCCTACTCAGTATCCCTTTTAATAAGGTCATATGTATATCTAAGTACATCATTCCATATGAATTTGCTTTCATTGCACATATATTGCCATTTAAAAATTCAACAACTTTGTAGCTTACAAGCATAACTTTTGGCACTGAAAAATACTTGGTGCATTTTGTTTACTTTAATTGCATTCAGCTGCAGATGTTTTTCCTCCAGCTACCAGAAAGCAAGTTAGTTAACCAGTAAATCCTTTGACACAGATAAAGTACACCAGGTACATAATATCCTCATGAAGGCACATTTAAGCACTGCATCCTTATGGACCAACATTATATATCTTTTACAGGTATGTTCCAAGAAGATATGCTTTTACGGACTTTGGTAACAACTACATTATTCCCACCATACATAAAAAAACTGAGATTATTTCTGGTCTATTAAATACATGACATGAAAATCTAAAGGTTTTATCTTGCTTGAAAGTTCACACTGACAAATTGCCATTCTAGGAGGCACATGTTATTTGCAGCCTGACTTTAATAATGGATATTCTACAGTGCATAATTGTCATGATTTCAGGCATCTTGCAGAGATATTGTGTAACAGAAGGAACTGTATGTTAAATTCATAGATTTCTCGGCTGATTTGGTTTAGATTTGCAAAGCAAAATCTGTTAACTAATAAGATTTGATGTCCCACCAACTTTAGTTAATATTAAAAAGAGAAACATCGGTCCCGTCTGAGCACTTCTAATGTTTGGGAGTGTGCTACCCTATCTTGTCTACAATCTTTTAAACAGAGAATGCAGTATTACTGCATGAAGGTTCACATTATTTTTCTCAAATGTATAAACACATTTAAAGAATATTTATTCCTATGAATTGAGAATTGCCATTCATTTTTTTTTTTTTTTTTTTTTTGCTTTTATTTATCTTTATGGTTAATGCACTACATTTTTACCTAAGGTAATTGCTGGCAATGAAACAAGTTGTTTTTTGAGTGCCAAACCATCTGTACTATAAAACAGTACTATTTAACTGCCATACTAGTATGGCTTCCATTCCTGTACACCTGCAGTTATCTGCTTAGCAGCTGAAAGCATCGTCATCCTTAAAATGGGATGCCTTTAGTCCTTTCATCCATACAAGATCTCCAAATTCTTCTGAAATAAATAAATGTTCCAGAAAACCCACTACGAACAGTACATACGTTGCCCCTGTTAAAGAAATTGAATATAAACCATACTCATTTTCCATTTGAACTCTTGCTTTTTTAATATATAAAAAGCCTTTATTTACCCATTTAAAAATGAACGTTACTGTACATATCCAGAGACAGAAAAACATTGTATCCTAGTTTATACCTCTGTCTTCCTTAAATGTATATTAAGGCACTCGATCCAGATCAAATCCATATTAACTACTATACAGAGTTGTACTTCTTCAAACTCAAATTGAATTGCAGGTAGGGTCTATATTATATCATCGAACGCTTAAAAAAGCAAACGCTGATTGATCGACCTAATTTAAGCAAAAGCTTACAATCTCAAACTGTCAGATCAGCGATTTTTTTTCCCAGGGAAAGAAAATCGCTGATCCAAAACACATACACACAACACAAGCACACCAAACAAATAGAAATCCACACACATACACCTAAAATCTGATACCTAACCCTACACTAAACTATGCACACACCATTAACTACCCACTTACCTTAACCCAAACCCTAACCCTAAGGTCCGTCACTATCGCACACTCACCTCACTCGCTCCCTAACCCTAACTCACTTAAATCCGCCCTAACACTCATGTCCACTCAATCGCACACACACCTAACCCGAGCCCTAACCCTAACTCACCTAAATCACCCTAACACTCACATCCACACAATCACACACTTACCTGAATCCGACCGGTAACTTTCCACCATAACACTGAAAATACCGAAGCAACAGAAACGGACAACCAAATTCTTTCCCTAGGAAAAAATTTGAGTTTCTGCTGCTTCAATATTTTGCAGTTTCGCAAAAATAAGTTCGATCAATCAGAGTTCATTTTTTTAAGCGTTTGAGGATATAATATAGACGTTGCAGGTATGTAACGTAATCCTGGAATTTGATGCCTGTTTCTTAATATCTGCAATAATTGCCATGCCAGGCCTAAGTATCACCACATCTGAGACCTGCATAAACAATTTTGGAATCAGAACTGGTAAAGAAATTCAGGAACATTCCTTAAAATCAGAAGATTACAGAGCTTTTACCCCCCCCCCCATCTCACTCAGAGATTTCTCTTTGTTGCTGTCATCATATACCTGATGTGCACTAAGCAAATAATATGAAATACTTGTGCAAGACACCATCTTAACACTACTGTCTTATGTAATAGAAACTTTATGTTGTTTGCACTGAAGGATCTAAGTCTGCGGTTAACTGTGTTCTGTACTTATGCCTTTCTTTAACAGTCTCTGTATAATACTTCTATTTCTAGATCTCACATCCATTCTTATTCTACCAGTGTTTTCACCTTTTTTATTATGTTCTGTCCACTAAATAACTCAGTTTCAGATTCCAAACACTAAATCCTGTTACTTAAAATAATGTTTCAAGTTCATAAAAATGGTAAGGATTTATACACTGGAAATATAATGTATTCTAGCTGTAGACACAAATGCATGAGTTAGACATGGGTCTATATAACAATGCTGTAATTCTTAGTCATACTGTTTGTACAAGAGTGACTATGTAAGGAAGAAAACAAAATGTACCATGTACCTCGTTTATATCCTGACCTAAAATCTCTGAGTCTGCACACAGCACCTGGAAGGAGGTATAAGATCTTAAGTTCATGTACCTCATTTATATCCTGACTTTAAATCTCTGAGTCTGCACACAGCACCTGGAAGGAGGTGTAAGATCTTGTTAAGTTCATGTACCTCATTTATATCCTGACTTTAAATCTCTGAGTCTGCACACAGCACCTGGAAGGAGGTGTAAGATCCTGCTAAGTTCATGTACCTCATTTATATCCTGACTTTAAATCTCTGAGTCTGCACACAGCACCTGGAAGGAGGTGTAAGATCTTAAGTTCATGTATCTCGATTATATCCTGACTTTAAATCTCTGAGTCTGCACACAGCACCTGGAAGGAGGTGTAAGATCTTGTTATGTTTATGTACCTCATTTATATCCTGACTTTAAATCTCTGAGTCTGCACACAGCACCTGGAAGGAGGTGTAAGATCTTGTTAAGTTCATGTACTTCATTTATATCCTGACTTTAAATCTCTCAGTCTGCACACAGCACCTGGAAGGAGGTGTAAGATCTTGTTAAGTTCATGTACCTCATTTATATCCTGACTTTAAATCTCTGAGTCTGGGTGTAAGATCTTAAGTTCATGTACCTCATTTATATCCTGACTTTAAATCTCTGAGTCTGCACACAGCACCTGGAAGGAGGTGTAAGATCTTGTTAAGTTCATGTACCTCATTTATATCCTGACTTTAAATCTCTCAGTCTGCACACAACACATGGAAGGAGGTGTAAGATCTTGTTATGTTCATGTACCTCATTTATATCCTGACTTTAAATCTCTGAGTCTGCACACAGCACCTGGAAGGAGGTGTAAGATCTTGTTAAGTTCATGTACCTCATTTATATCCTGACTTTAAATCTCTGAGTCTGCACACAGCACCTGGAAGGAGGTGTAAGATCTTGTTAAGTTCATGTACCTCATTTATATTCTGACTTTAAATCTCTGAGTCTGCACACAGCACCTGGAAGGAGGTGTAAGATCTTGTTAAGTTCATGTACCTCATTTATATCCTGACTTTAAATCTCTGAGACTGCACACAGCACCTGGAAGGAGGTGTAAGATCTTGTTAAGTTCATGTACCTCATTTATATCCTGACTTTAAATCTTTCAGTCTGCACACAGCACCTGGAAGGAGGTGTAAGATCTTGTTAAGTTCATGTACCTCATTTATATCCTGACCTTAAATCTTTCAGTCTTCACACAGCACCTGGAAGGAGGTGTAAGATCTTGTTAAGTTCATGTACCTCATTTATATCCTGACTTTATATCTCTGAGACTGCACACAGCACCTGGAAGGAGGTGTAAGATCTTAAGTTCATGTATCTCATATATATCCTGACTTTAAATCTCTGAGTCTGCACACAGCACCTGGAAGGAGGTGTAAGATCTTAAGTTCATGTATCTCATATATATCCTGACTTTAAATCTCTGAGTCTGCACACAGCACCTGGAAGGAGGTGTAAGATCTTAAGTTCATGTACCTCATTTATATCCTGACTTTAAATCTCTGAGTTTGCACACAGCACTTTTCGATGTTTCGTGACTTCGCTATTTTGCTATTTTGACAGTATCGGATCGACTAAATAGCATTCGCTATTTAGTCCATTCGATAGCGTCATATAATATATATATATATATATATATATATATATATGTGTGTGTGTGTGTGTGTGTGTATATATATATATATATATATATATATATATAAATATAAAAATAAACTCTATCTTGATACATACGTTTATAAGCAGGTGATTGTAAACAGATATTTGCCTAAAATAATCTGTTCTTACTCATTGACATGTAGGAACAGTGATCCTGATTTCATTCATTTCTGCATGTCGAAATTTACTGATATCAGAAAAAAATGAAACTACATCAATCACAAAAACAGAAAAAATGTTTTAGTTTTGTAGTCATTCAAGTAAAAATAAACTAGACTTAAATTGTCTGAATAGTGGTACTGTTAGGGAAAAGTTAAAAATTCAAAATATGGAATCCTGGATTACCTAAAATATTTAAAAATATCACACTAGAAACAACTTTTTTTTGCAGAGAGACAAGCCTCTCTCCAGCTTCTACATCCATTGCATATTATATATTCCATCTCCACGATCATCCCATACTGCAGAAAGGGAAAACTCCCAATCCCCATAAATGCAGGCACAAAAGATGGTTCAATGTTCTGAATGTTCAAACACTGAATGTTTGATAATGTGGGCATTCAAAAAATTGATTGACTCTCCTCCTCATATACACTCAAATACTGAAGCAAACACAAATTAGCATAAAACATTACACCTATCCCCTTCCCTACCCTAACCAGCAACAACTCTTGCGGGCGCGCACACACACACACACACACACACACACACACACACACACACACACACACACACACACACACACACCTCATGCCAAAGCTTATGATAATTCTGAAAGCTCACGCATTACAATAAACTTTCCTTCATGCAATCAAGACTTTTCTCTTGACTGAAAAAGTTGATGTTGCTTACTTTGACACTTCTAACAAATGCTAAACATCACCTTGAACAAAACATGACAACAGCATACCCTATTGAAGTTAAGCTTATTTGATGCAATTCCACATGCTCTTGAAATTGTTTTATTTGGTGGGTGATCAAGAGCGCTGCACTTGTTCAGTTAATATAATCAGCACCAGTGTCACCATTACTTACAGAAAAGGCAAATACTTAAGTTTTGCACAAAAAAAAAAATCAGCTATTTGCTTTTTTTTCCTTTCTTAACTGAAGTCCAGTAAAAGATGCACTTTTTTCATACACAATGCTTAGTATGAACTGAGCACATATTTCAGTGAACAAGTGATTCTTTCAAACCCTCTCCCCCATGTCAGGCAAAACACAAAGTTATATTACATTAGTTTTATGGAAGAAGGAGGCAGTAAGCCGTTTTTTTGTCTGCATTTAACATATTGCATCCCTGCATTTCCCCTCATCCTTCCCCCACCAGTCTCATGTTCTCTTGCATGTAAGTGTGAATTTCCTCTTCACCACCCTCTCTGGTGGTCTATTCCATGTGTTCACAACCTTTTTAAGAGTAAGAAGTGCTTTCAGAGATCCAGGGAGTAGTTGGTCCTACAATCTATTGTGAATGTCCCCTCTGCCTCCCATGTTATTGAAGATGATAACTACAGTTTTCTTACATTAACTCATGTGGCAGTTTCCCATCTCCCCTGTCTTCATGTCTTTGTTGACAAGAGGTGTTGCTATCCTAGCTTTTGGTTATATCATTTCTCCTTCTACTCATACATCTCATTTGGACAACTTCCAACATCTCAATGCCCCTTTCCTTGCATGGCTTTCATAACGGCACAGAGTCCTCAAGGTGAGGACTGACTAGAGGCTATAGAGTGCAAACATTACCTTTTTGCTTTTGAAGTCAATTCCTCTGAGGACAGACCCCCCCCAGTTCTATTCCCTGGTGTCTCTGGCCTTACACTCTGTTTGGAGTGGTCCAGTGTAGTTATGAATAACACCCACAGCTACTTTCCTTGCTCCTTTGTCAACAGTAACACTCCCACTAGCTAATATTTCCCACCAGGGTGTTGTGTTAAATGCAATGCTTTGCATAAACCTAAAATGCCACCTTTCTGTTGTTTAAGTTACTTATGCATACATTTGTTAATTGGAAGGATGGACTGGTCATATGACAATTTTCAAGCCCTACCCCAGGTATACAGCACAGTAATGTATACAGTAATGACATTTAGTTTATAACATTCTAAAACAGAATTAAATTCAACTATGTAACAATTGAAAAATCTCATTCTTAAGTCTACCCCAAATCCTCTGTTTTTCCTATTAACTGCCTGTGTGGGACCAAGTCTTGGGTCTTGTTGATGTTCAAGTAAGTCATATCTGCCATTGTTCCCTTTTCAAGTTCACTTTTAACCCAGTCAAAACTTGAATCAGGTCTGAATAACAGCCCCTTCCATTCATGAGCACATGTCACTTGCTTTCCAGGAGACTGAGGTCCTCTGGGAACATTAGTAGCCTTCCCATGAACATTTTACCAATTGCTGTCTCTGCCACTGCTATTAAGCTAACAGGTTTGTAGTTCCATGGGTTTTTCCTGCCCCTCCCTTGCACAAGGATACCACAGATACAGTCATACAATTCTCATGCACTTCTGCACTAGCTATTGTGTTAAAGATCTCCACTAGTGGTGGAGGTCTGCAATCAGATTGGCCAATTTCCTGAGCACTACAAGAGAGGGCATCTGGTCCTTGTTCTGTATCCTCAAGGGCCATCAGTTCCTCTACCTTCTCCAATGCTGTCCTAGATTCTCTCTATTACTGTCTGCAGTCTGCCTTATCTCTGTCAAAATATGTCAGTATCCTCTTGCTTTCTTTTTGTGAAAAATAAAGGAAATTATTCATTGGTGCCTCTGCTTCTTTCTCATCTTCTGTGATGTCTTTCCCATCATTACTCAGTCTGTCCCATCTATGCCTACCTTCCTCCTTTCGGGTCTATATTATATGTTCAAAGTCTGAAAACTTTGAATCTCATATGATCGACTCCATATGAGCAAAGTTTTCAAACACTGAACATAAAATATAAACAAACTAAAAATAAAACAAATTACCTGAACGCTCTATGCAAGGGGGCAAGCCCCCCCCCCACACCCCCCGCTACTTAAATATACCAACTCTGAGATCACATTACATTGAAGTGAAGGGAAATATTCCCTACAGCAATCTCCGTTGAAACGTTCGATGTTTGAAAACTTTGCTCATATAATGTCGATCATATGAGATTCAAAGTTTTCAAATTTCGAACTTATAATATAAACCCCCTCCTTTCTAATATATACTTAAACAGCCCACATTCCCTTACCTAGTCCCTTTGGCCAAATTTGTTTCATCCTGCTAATTTTCCACTCTCTGTTAACTTACTTGTACTGTACCTCTTGCCCCTCCTTTTGGGTCTATCTTTTCTCCTTATCTCTAGTTTTACATTTCTGTGTTGATACATTGACCCTATCCTCTTTTACCTTTCTGCTTCTTTTTCACACTCTTCTTCATAACAACAAAGTATTCCATCCTTCACCTATCCCCATAGCTTGTTTTATTCTCTCAGTTTGCTTCCAGTGTCCTAAGTCATCCTTGACCATCTCCTTCAACTTTGCATAATCCATTCTCCTAAAGTTTCATGCCATTGTCTTTGTCTTTGTATTCACATATATTCACTCCATAATCACTGTTAGCTAATGGTGCCTTTTTCTGGATACTCATGAACCCCCTGCCTTGGTTAGCATCACAGTCAAAATATCTTTTCAGGTACAGTCTTGTTGAACCTCCAATGCTTAAATAAGCATACTGTTAAAGAATTACCAACACTGAAAGCCTTTTTGTTGCTGCCATGCAGAGAATATTTACATAACTAGATAACGTACATGCCTTAGGTATTGAAATGCATATGACAGCATTTGTAATAAAGGACAGGATTACAGTATTTTCAGAAGCTCATTACATTTGTTGGAGACTTGTAGTCATCTTTGCAGGTTTTACCCGTAAACTAAACAGAATGCCAATCTAACATGTGTAGTCCATAACCTGTGCAGTAATCCTTTAAGCAATTTATCTTGAGCTTGTTTCTTTTTTACTGTTCATTTTTTTACTTTGATCATGTTTTCCCCATAAAACAAATAGATGTTGTCAGGCAGCAGGTCTTTTTTGGATAAGAAATATTTTTACAAGTGGGACTATCACAAAGTTTGCTACTTTCAGCATGTTACGTTGTACTTTTATAAAGCTGAATACAAATTATAATTAGAACTGCAGTGCAAGGAGAAGTGGTTTGAGTTGAGTGCTGCTTGTTTTTTTATACTTGATTTTGACTGGCATTCCAGTAATGTATTTAAAAAGTAATTTTGTTTTTCGTGCCTCACAACCATTTTGTTTCCATCTAGATATTAAGTCGACTGCCATGTAGCCAGTGCATTGAAATATTTTTTTTCTTCTACCATTCATTTTGTCTTCATTGGACTCTCATAATGAGGGTTTGGCACCCAGAGCAGCATATTTAAAGTCTCAGTTTTTGTGTTTTTGAGCATAACTCTGGCCCTTTCTAGTTGGCCACACCCATTCAGCTGTCTCCTGTAGCTCCCCTTTGATTTGAAGTCACCAGTCACCACTGGTTACAAGTCTTCTTTTTGATGAATAACCCAAGATGACTGATAGCTTAAGTGACTTATTTAGATTCAAACACAGTTTATGGGCCAAAATGCCAGACAGAAAAGTACAACTGCAATACAGAGAACAACCTCTAGCAGCCTTTCTGTTTCCTCCACCTTGGATTTTAAAGTAAACCAGTATATCTGATTCATCTCTGTTGTCGCAGTTCCTGTCACTTCACCTTATAGTCTAAATTACATAAACATACAATATACATTTTATGTTTTATTTTTGATAATACAGGGATCACATTATGGATTTTAGCTGTAAAGTAAGCTTTTGTACCATCTATTTTTTAATAATTATGTTGGCACTTTGGGACAAATCATTGACTGACAGTGGTATCTCTCCTTGACATCAGATACCGGGACTCACTCCTAATCCCCACAGAAACTAACCTGAAACCCTCCCATTGCCTGATAGGAGACTGGAGTATCTCAGTGCAGCATCATACTCTCAGCCATGGGGAGGTTGTATTTATATGGACTACCCATTTCCCCACCCAGTGCTTGACATGGAGTAATGTAAGGCTGTTATAGCTGGGAACGTCTGTCAGTACATGCCTGGTATGTATAAGTATGAAATGCCTGCTCTGATATCACCACCAGGGCTACAATTTGTGCTTCTGAACCCTCTTTGTTTAATAGATTATCCAGTAAAATACTACTGTCTTCCCTATTACCCCCACTCAGCTCTTCAAGTGCCAGGCTCACAAGTCGAACCCAGATTACCTAGGTTACAGTCAGGGCTCCCTTTCTCTGTGCCTCTGAGCCTGCTAAACTTTTGTTCTGTTGAATTATGATTTTTTCTTCTGCTTAGTTTGTGTAAGTCTGTCATGAGTACTTTTCACAGTATTTTTTATTGATCTTAGTTAAACACAGGCTTCTGAAGTAGGCAACATATTAAGAATGCGTATTACTTATTTAGTCACGTGTTTATATGAACAGCAGAGCTGTAAGATTTCTATTCATCTCTGCATGGTATTTCTCATGTCCAACTCATAGTTATATAACTTGCATGGGAAAGTTTTTTTTTTACCCTTGATGCAGTGAAAATCTTGTTGTATTGCAGTTGTGCTATGGAGATTTCCAAACAGTTTTCAGTTTAGCATTTCTTGCAATAGACCACACCTTAAAGAGTTTACACACTTTTAAAATAACATGCTTCATGTTACTTGTTGGGACGCCCTGCTGTGGGGAATGTCTAGTACATAAGGATTAGTCAAGCCGGCTAAAATGATCCCAGCTCTTACAGTTTTCCTAGCGCAACTGCAAACTTGTTAGAATGCCATTACCGTAAGCTCTAACTTAAAGTAGAATGACTGTTGTTTACAAGGAAAACGATGAATACATTTGCAGTTGTTTTCGAAACTGCCTAAAACATACTTGTCTTGTCAATTAAATTATTTATGTCTAAAGCAATAGAATTTAAGCATTACATTTAATTGCTATGACGAGCCCACCTGCGCTAAATTGTTGTATCTTTCGGCTTTTCCCGGTTAGGGGTCGCCACAGCGGAACTGCGGTCCGGTCTGCTAATGATTGGCAGTAGATTTTTACGTACTGGCTTGCCAGGCCTGATGCGCAGCATTCAACTAAGGTACGCCCATTCACTCATGCCTCCACAGGGAAGACGCTGAGAATCGAACAGGACAACGTCTTATTGTGAGGTGACAACGCTACCGGAGCACCACCTGCGCTAAGTAATAAGCCATTTTTTTCTTTCCGCATCTTGGGCAACAAGGTAATTTCAAAGTCTTCTTCATCCTTCAAAATGGAATAATACAAAAATAGCATTGTGAATCTAGACTGAAAAAATAAGTATATCCTGATATAATATGAGAACATTAAAGCATAATTTCATATTTATATGCCATTTCAAAATTAAAATTAAATCTGTTATAGCAATGTATAGGAGGAGGTAAAAATAAGTTTCAGTGCACCTATGTGCTAAACATATATATTACTTTCTAAAGGTAAATATATCATGTAATGGGATTCAATCTACCTTTTAATTAAATGCATTTTAGCTCAGTAGAAAGCTATTTTTATGCTACAGTTCCCATCGAGGACTCTTGTTGAATTTAAACCAGACAGGCCTTCCTTTTCAGTCCAGCTGTGCAAGAGGCAGGAGAACCAGTCGCAAGCAATATGAAGCAAAACTGACAGTGGAATGCAATTTTAGCATTTGTATGAGAGAAAGGTAATCATGTGTCTAGGACAAGTGTATCTTATTTTAACCTAACAATTGCCTATGACTGAAGGCACTGATAATTCCTATGTTGAAATTTCTTTCCTTACAGATTTCGATGACGGGTTACTGCATTTTCTTACATAACTGTAGCTGTAACAGAAGTGCATGCAAGTGGACTGCCATTTCCATCTCTAGTTATTATTAGTTTCAAGTATTTACAGAAGTAGATCCAATTTACCATTAGCGCAAAGTCTGATAGTAAATTTGTCTCTGTTTTCTGAATCATAATGTAATAAATATATGAGCTGTACTTAACCCTTATAAAACATGCAACAGATACATTGGAATATGTAATTTAATCTACAGTAAGTATATTTTCTAGTAGCATGAACAGGTCTGTGATCTTCTGACCTTTATCTATGAAATGTATAGAAAAGATTATGAAGTTTGCAAATGAAGTTAGTAACTGCACACTACTGCGATGCACAACAGTTATACAAAGGATGTGAAATAAACAGCAGACGTGAACAAGGAACTGTAATTGTTCTGCCTTTGGATTACAATAATTGTGACTAAAGCCAAACGACTAAAGAGAAACTAAGCAATTCTGTTAAGGAGAAAAACAGTCAAGACCAGAAAAACAAACTCCTAAGAGGTAAAAGTGAAGCCCTACTTAATTGCATCTTGTAGTTCCTATATGGAAATGTATAAAGCCAATTAGATGAATGAAAAGACAAAATAAGAGTCAGAACTACACTGAAGTTTTTGCTCTGTGCACTTCTTTCTTCTTGTGATATCTGAAAATACAACTAGTTTAGCTTAGGGCTCAGTAATACTTTCAGTCAAAAATAACTAAGAAAAACTCTAGCTGTAAACATGTTTTTGACATTATAATCTATTTGTTCAAA